>NC_142419.1:8107500-8407500 GCF_059516105.1 Syngnathus floridae
CGCGGGCCACATGTATAATCTTATATATGGACAAAGTTTTAAAATGGGCCATTCATTGAAGGTGCGCCTTATATTCCGGTGCGCCTTATATATATAAGGCGCACCGGAATATAAGGTGGTACCATATACCACATATATATGGTATATATATTATATATATATATATATATATATATATATATATATATATATATATATATATATATATATATATATATATATATATATATATATATATATATGTGTGTGTGTGTGTGTGTCAACGTCACATTTTTTCTGCATTTAAATTTTTTCATACCTTGCCCAATTGGTCCTTGCTATCACTCGAAGCAGATGGTGTTTAGACGCAGTCCGAACCTCCCAATGCACTAGAGTAGTACTTCTCTTTTGGCCAGACAAACTCACCTTGCTTGTACAAAAAAACGGTTCACGCTGATAATGCCTCTGGTGTTTGTGATAGCTGCAATGTATTTGCATTAAGGTGATAGTGAATGCTTGAAGTGCTTTGGTGAAGCGCAAAACCTTTGTTGTACAATTTGCACACAACCAAGCTCTTCGCCATGCAATTATGGACAATTTTAAGATCCATCCCTTCTAGCGGGCAATTGGACCCAATGCTACCCATGCTGCTCATTTGCTCTCACACTCACCTCCTTAAATGCTGCTCCACATTCCAACAGTCCAATTAAAGCACTAAGAAGAATAGAATAGAAGTGTGATGAAATGCTGATCCTAAAACAAGTTGGTTTGTGTAGTCAGTTTGTGGCAGAGTTGTTAAATGTAAAAATAAAGATTGGATTGATTTCTAGAGTAATCATTTATTTTCAGACTACTGCTGAAATAGATTTGAGGATTTTGAAAATACCAGCAATTAACTGCATTAATTCTTCAAAAGCCCAAAGACTTAAAGCAGTATTTACCTTTTAATCCATCTGTTCTTGGATGCCCCATGAGTGAGTCAGTCATCGGACTCAAGTGCAGTGTAGTCTGGAAGGAAGAATAAGACTCTTTTCACCATTTTATCTCCTTCTTGAAAGCTAGTCAGAGGCTTATCAGAAAGGTGTCATGACTAAATAAATGTTGCTGAATGTTCCACAATTATTTGATAACTATGGTAAGTGGGAATTTATAAAATGTACTGACAGTCTAGTGAAAAACATTTTCCAACCCAAAACATTCTGAATAAGTCAAAAATTTGTACTGCAATTATATCTATCACTCACAAGAATGTCTATATCAAGTGTAAATGTGGGTACACCCTAAACTGGTTGCCAGCCAATGGCAGGGCACACAGAAACAAACAACCATTCACAGTCATAAGAGTAACTTAGAGTGCTCAATTTAACAACTATGCATGTTTTTAGAATGTGTATCCGTAGGTAACCTACGCAGGCATGGGTAGAATAGGCAAACTCCACACAGGAAGGATGGAGCCGAGATTTGATAGAAAATGATATTAGTATGCTAACACTTAGGATCGATAATCACAGAAGCGATGAATGGCATTTCCATTCATTTCAGAAAGATGTGATTAGGGAACAAATTAAATTCATATCTCAAGGCACCACTGTACCTGGATGAGACATATTCACAGATACCACATCGGTTGGGAGGAAATGGAGACTGTGTCAAATCTGGTTACATAAAATTGATAACATACTTTGTTACAAGCACGGAAACTATATTGAATCAAGTTATATTAGATTAAAAAGGATACAAATACATGCTTAAAAATGTTCATTTCAAATATTTTCCTGAAGACCAATTCAAATAGTTCATCCTGTCTAATTATTACATTATAATTATGGTAATTTACCTTTAAGATTAATAAAGAAAAATACATTCACAAATCACAATTTAATAAGCATGCAACCAAAATACTATTATTCAGCCATGCATTCATTGCTTCTTTGCTCTCTATTAATAAGCATTACCTTCCAATTGGCACATGCTCAGACTTCAGAAGACTGCCTTTAAAAAGTGTGGCCACCAAGGGGGGTAAATACTTACTTCAAAGGACACACTCTTTGAAAGCCATTCGATTCAAATGGGATGCATTACAACAACACGTACTTCAAATGAGTCATCCTTCATAGCTTATTGACTTCAAACGGAGAAGTGCAGGTGAACTGGAATGCCACGAATTTACACAAGCAGCTGCCTTGGAAAACAAGGCAAAACACACACAAATAAGAGGAGGGAGCTGTTCAAATTAAAACTTTGGAGTCGTACCGTATATGACCATCAAGTCACTAGAGATTACTTAAAAATAAAATATTGCTTTAGTTGGTCTATGGATAATGCCCGAGGGGATGCACATTTGGGAACAAAAATAACACACTTGTGCCCAGCAAGCTTTTCAACTGTTTATGTATCTATCGATCTATGTATCTATCGAACAATCGATCTGTCATTTTCTTTGTATTTCAATGTGTGTGTGTGTGTGTGTGTGTGTGTGTGTGTGTGTGTGTGTGTGTGTGTGTGCTTGCGTGCGTGTGTGCGTGTGTGCGCGCGTGCGCACAAGCAAGTGTGTGTGTAGCTGAAAGGCTGCAGGGTTGTCTAATATGTTTAGCTACCAAGGGAAATAAAGAGTGAATACTGGTGGTCAGACTAATCGCCTGCAAACAGCCTCTCACTGCTCAGTGTATTTTAATTTAAGCCATGGATGAATACACAAGCGCACACACAGCCTTGTGTGCATGCACATATGCATGCACAATGGACAGTCACTCTGCGATCAGCAAGCGAGCTTTTGGAGCCCATTCTCTCTTGCTGGCATCAGCCTAACTACCACATATCACAAACACTGCCTTTTTTCCTGCCAGGAGAAAATTTAAGCATTGTGACTTGAAATTAAACAACTAACTACTTCGGGAGGGTTGCCATATGAAAGTGCCAATACACATTGAACGATCAAATCATTTCATTTACTCTTCATCCTGCAGGTGTGCCGCATCCTTGATCAGTTCATATGTTTCATTCTCACTCATTATCAATACCAATTCAATTCAAATACCAGTTCTATCCAAAAGTCGTCAGTTTACAGGATAACCCATATACAAAATATACTGAAAATAGGAAATGTAGACAGCAGTAACGTTGCAAAATAGGTAATGTCATCGCTTTGATTCAAGTGCACATTACTTTGCCATGGAAATCCGCCATTTTAATCCCAGATCTGCTAAGGCCATTCGTCTGGAACAAATAGCAAGTGAAGGGTGACGAAAATGGGGGAAACATCAGAAAAGCCATCTGTAAATTCTACATGCTTAGAGTAAGGTTTGATGGAAGCTCTCGAACACAGCACATCGTGACAGTGGGAGTGTCACGTGGATTAGAGAGATGTAGAGCAAAGATTTACTCTTATTCTCAGTTGATCAAATTAGATAAATAGATGGAGCATATTGAGGGTGTGTGAGTGAGCTCTTAAATATTATATTATACTATATTATATTACCGTATTTTCCGCACTATAAGGCGTACCTAAAAACCTCAAATTTTCTCAAAAGCCAACAGTGCACCTTATAATCCGGTGCGCTTTATATATGGACCAATATGGATTCGTGGATGAGGACTAATTTGTTAAAGTAAATTTTACGTGTTTATTTTGTGTGTTGTGTGATATTAATGTTTTAGAAACGTTGAGTTATTGATATATTGTTATTGTTTTCACTGTTTCGAGTGTTACTATATTGTGATTGCATTAACGTTTGAGCAACGTTGAGTTATTTATTCGATGGACTTTATAATCCGGTGCGCCTTATATATGGACAATGTTTTAAAATGGCCCATTCATTAAAGGTGCGCCTTATAATCCAGTGCGCCTTATAGTGCGGAAAATACGACCCCCGTGTGGACAAAGCGGCACAGAAAATGGATGGATATTAGATTACATTACATTATAATTCGCTGCTGAACCTCACCTGATGTCTGGGGCTGAAATGTATTGAGCAGCTACTGTAGCTACTGTATTAAGGATTTCTGATCGGCTGGTTTTATTTTAAGATCAGATTTTACATATTATAACGTTACACACATTCTACACACACATAGTTACTCAGAAATGTTGGGAGTTTACTACATAAATATTGGTTGTAGTTACATTTCATTTCAGTATGTGTTGCACTTCCGCACACACACGTATGGACACACACACACACACACACACACACACACACACACACACACACACACACACCAAGATAAGTAAATGTCATTTGGCGGTAATGGTTTTGCTCACTAAACTAATGCCTTAAATATGCAAAACATAATGAAAATTTCCTTACCGTGTACATGTACTATGCTGTATGAAGCATAAAGATGACATTATATGATTTACCCGCAAATTAATTTAATGAAGATGACGAATGAAGATCAAACCCCATTACTGCAGTAACCACTTTGAAATATTTGAAATATAATACTTACTCAAAATTTGGCCAAGGTATAATAGGTAAAAGGAGCAGGGATATTCCATACCACTTTTTTCAGACAGATACCAGAACAAGTCCTCAATTCTTGAGTATTCACTCATACCAAGTGCCGATATCACTTGTACTTTGGATGCATAAAATTCCAGAAAAAAAAAACAATGATGACAACATTTAAAAAATACTTATATCCACTTATACACAAGGTGTATATCCAAATTTAGCAATTCAGCAATTTTACTTAAAATTACATTAAATTAATGGCAATTTTCCATATTTCTAGCACCCGATCATAAAACGGCTACAAGAGGCACCTGATATCAGTATCGGCCCCTGCCACGAATATCGATACATTGAAGTAAGGCTGATACTGACATCTGGTATCAGCACTTGCCCGTCCCAAAAAAATTGTTGTAGAGGGAAAGGATCAAGTGGTTATCACATCATCTTCATGGGTTTTTATTTAAAATTGAATTTTCTTCTCACTGTCCAATAACAAAAATATTAACTGTATCAACTAAACTTTTCAGACTTTTTACAATACATTATCTCGTGTCAAGTCACAGTTGAAACCACACTTGATACTCAGCATGCACCTCTTGCCACCAACTAGAATGTCAAAAGCTCAGCTTTGTTATACAAACGCAAATTGAATAGCACTGACAACACAATTGCGGTGGTGGCTACGTGGCAAGAAATGCTCCTTCTAGGGAATAAAATAAAAGGATGAGGACAATATTTTAGCTTCTGGTAAATAGACGGTAATGATCTGTGTGAGCTGTTGGCCTAAGAAACCTTTTTCTTCAATGACCGTGGAATTAGTGTCAACAAGGTTTCACATTTTGTGTCACCAAGTCTCATGGGAAATCTTCATGGGAACAAGGCAATGTAAATCTTGTGTTTTGTATCAATCACAAGCATGTATGAAACATGAAACTCACCCGCTGGTGTTTATCACACCTCATTACCACAACAAGGAAAAAGTCAAATCCTCTTATGCCAATGAGCTTCGTTTAAATTTATCCGAGTGCTCTTGGGAGAGGAACCTCCTTCACAAACACGTACGCATGCACACAAAAGTACACATACTGATAGGTTCGAGTGAGTGTTTAGAGTTATCCCAATACCTGAGAGACTCGAACTCATTATGCTGTGGATATGTTGTCTGGCAAGATGTTTCAGCTAAGGCCAAAGCTGTGAGGCCACTTGAGGATTTAGTCTTGGCACCTTGTTTCTTATTTACCCCGCTCAGGCTTGGGACCTACAGTATCTGATGGGAGTCTAGCCACAAAGTTATTTTGAAGCTTGAGAATCAGACACCCTATGTTTTATGCATAAACACGTAAACGGAGGCACACACAACCAAATGGAAATACACCTTGACTCACTGCCCAAACACAAATAAACACATGCACCGGCAAAATCGCCGCTGACTCATGTATGAGACATACGTTAATGCAGACTGGGTTGGTCCCATTGGAAGATACTCATTGATATTAAAAACAACACAATCACATCACCTTCTCCTGGTAGTTCTGTTGCGAACAAATCACAAGTGTATTGTTTTTCCCTCGCTCCTTACCTTATCAGCTCAATCCCTTCTGCAAGACTGATTCTAATCCTGATCCTATAGTCAAGATTTCTACAACTCAAGCAGCTAAACTGAACAGTTCAGCACTGAAGTCTCCACTCTCATGTCAAGTCATGATAATATTTCTCAAGAGTATTTTTTGCCATTGTTATTGTCATGTCAAGCACTTTCAAATATCCTGTATGAAACACGTATAAAACACGCAAAAACCCTTGGCTCTGCTTAACAGTTTCTAACAGTTTGCACATGAATTAAAGTCAACACCCTAAACAATAATGCCATTACTCTGTACTGTGCATTCCAGAGGTGTTAAATTCATGTCTAGAAAGTAAAACCCACTTTTGCTTCGTTCTCCATCCACCACCATATCTTCCTCCTTCAGAACCAGCACCACCTCCTCACTGCCACGACCATGACTTGGTGACCCAGTCCCTGAATAACCTGTCGGCTAGTGACTTTTGTTGCTGCTGCTAAAATTATGATAATCATAGTGTATATTTTCTTAAACAAAGGCAATTTTTTATAACCTGTCGTGTGACTGAATCTTGTCTCAGCAGCATCTTAGACTCCACCCCACAGTCCACCCCACATCAATCATCATTCTTGTAATTTCATATACAATGTATAATTCAATTCACATATTTTATAACTGTGAAATATACATTGCATCCAAATTTAAAGCCTGGTAAAAGTCAAGACATACAAAACAATGTTTACATTTAGGGGAACCTTATGGAGCCCGGGAGATGGTCAATAAAGCCACATGCAGATCATACTAAATATGCAGCACAGACAAATCAGAAGCTCTCATTTTGAATTCATACTTTTTCAGCCCGTCACTCTACAGGTACACATACTGTCAAAACAGGCTTTTCTGAGCCCATAATTTGTGGCAGATAACAGCTCGTGGCACAGGCAGGTGGCTATTAGTCCTGATAAATTATGAATCAGCTTTATAACTGACTGTCTAGTACCTGCTGGAAATAAATTGTGCTTGGGTTTTTGCACATTGGGCATGCACACAATTTTCTACATAATTAGTTATTTTAAGTTAGTGAAGGTGTATCTGTTTGTAGGTTTGCTGTCTGTATTTCTCTGAATATGCTTGGAAAATGAATCAAACTGTGTACGTGTGTGTGTGCTTGAGTGTCTTTGTGAAAGTGAACCTGGCCTTAACCATAATGTGTCTCTCCTTGTGGGGCCATCCTGATAAAGACAAATGAGCTGACAGCAAAGTGAATTACGTAAAGCACCGTGCAATTGTCACATTCCCAAACCACACACATTCACACACGAAACTGGACTTTTGATATGCTGCATTTATTTTATGTCCATGGCAGCCACGGCAGCCCCGTTTGCCTGACATGCAGCACAACATAGGATTTTGCCCTATTTTTCCTTCATATTTAGGTCTTGTTAAGTTGTCTGACAGTTTATCTGTGACAGGCACTGAGGGGAAAAGGCTGCTGATTGCCAGGGGCTCAAAGGTGAAGGCCCGCAAATACTCAGACACCATGATTAAATACGATGAAATAGCTTCTATCCACCTAAGCTTGCGGTGAGAACATTGACAAAACAAGATAAAATGTGCACGTGATAAAACGTGAAAGAACCGGAAGATACGTGAGCCGGCCCCCTCACTACGTTTTAGGTTATTACGTACTGTCAGGTTTTTTAGCTTTCCCCCATTTTACTTTGGTCAATTTTGACACCATGACTGGCGTGGCCATTTTTTGAATTCAAAAATTCTGTTCGGAAATCCCCGGCAATCATGGCCTGTCAAGTTTCCCATAAACGGGGGTTGCCATGGCCTAAATCACGAAATATGTGGAACACCTTTGCCCCACCCCATCTCTTTGTTCAAAAGCGTTTACATTGTAAAGAATATCCATAAACATCATCACCATTTCCCTTTTATCTGTCATTCAATCTGTGTATGTTGTTTTTCAATTACAGGGTGATGAAACCAGTACCAAACAGCACCAAATGAGTATCCTACCGCCCAAAACCAAGTGCTATCATTCACCTAAATTGATATCATCGCAAGAGGGAAATTGCAATGGGAAGGTAAGATGTGGCCATACAAATATGCTTAACGGTTCCCACTATCTCTCACTCACACAATCGCTCTCACACACACACAAACACACACACACAAACACACACACACATAGATTGAAATGATTGCACACTCCATTCAACCCTGACCTCTGCAGTGATATCTGCTCCTTCTGCAGGCCACTTTCTCACCACGGATATGTCAATCACAGGATCACGTTGTGAAAAGGTTAGTGGCTGTCTGTCATTTCCATCAATTCGCCTGCCCCTGGGCATCAAGCATGTCTACACACTCCTGAATCTTCTTGATTGCTTTGAAACTCTGGGAGCAGACATGCCACTATTTACTTGTTGTCTAGACAAAGAAAATGCATATTGTATTCCATAAGATGCCTTTTAAAGAGCAGAAAGTTAGATTGATTTCTGATGCTGGACTCTAACCGGATGTCCCTTTTTGTAATTGCCCCTCCATGATCTCTAGACCTGAGAGCACAAACTCTATACATATAGACACACACACACACACACACACGCACACACGCACACGCAAGAACTTGTAAACAGCAAGTCAAAGTACAGTCGTATCTTGTATTGCCAGAACAATTTGTAATATTTGGAAGATTGCTAATGAGTGAGGCTGCTGCACACTATTTTCTTCACGCTCCGGAAGGATAATAATAATTTTAGTGCATCATCACATGCCCTTCTTTCCCTCTGGCAGTCTTCATTGTAGTTTACACACATCCAAGATCAAAATATAAATCCACATATATATATATATATATATATATATATATATATATATATATATATATAAAGGATATTCATGTATGGTGTGTCATGTACCCAAACTGCAGTTACACACACACTTTTTCACAACTCCATGGAACTTAACTAAGCTACCAATCCACATTGAAATCCCTTTTTCGTTCAGAACACCTCTTTGCCATATTGTTCTTTGTCAAGTCATAAGTTATGTAGGCCTTCAAATTTGCACAGACACCTCACATATGCGTTCCCAAACGTTTGCCTGCAAACAGACTTGCAAAGCCTTTATAAATGTTTTCATGAATATTTTATGTTTTGATTAGGGGTTTGGTCAGGCATATCTGAGCATATTTCAATGTTGTGAAACATATACATATCAATAAATGAAAGCCCTCTGTCTTAGCTCTTTTTGCATTATGAATAACATCACATAACATTAGGTTGCAGGGTAATGATAAGAGAACAGCGGCACCGGTTTGATGAATTATGCATGAAAAAGCCTCTTTCAAACTTCTTGACATGCCTCCTTAGCAAAGTTCATTTTTCCAAGGCAAAATTGATATGTGGCTTTTGCTTTGGCGATTTGGACCTTCGAAACCTAAATTCATACATACATTCATACATATCTGTTCTTGTTTTTGCGTGAATTCATGTTCCCCAATTGCCGAAAGACATAAAGTATGAAAAAAAATGCTGTTCTACTATTGTCCGTACTGACATCAAGCATACGCAGTGAAATAATAACTTATTTTGTTGGTTGTTAACGTCAAACAACTCTGAAGTTGACGTAAACATTGTGGGACATACATTGCAATTCACACATAACTACTCTCAAACAAGAAGTCATAATTGCACTACGCCTATGGTCAGTGTGTATTTATTTATCTGTCTCTAAGGGAATTTGTGGATTTATTTAGACAGGCAAGGCACAGCACATGCACAGTACCATGTGCAGTCACTGTTGACACTTAAATTTCTGTCCAATTAGTCTAACACCAAAAAAGAGTCATTTTGAATGACAAGCGACAAGCTAAAAGTCATGTTTAGTGTACTGTTTCACATTCTTGTGTATTCACTCTATGACGAGTACTGTATTTTCCAGACTATAAGTCGCTCCGGAGTAAAAGTCGGACCAGCTATAAAATGCATAATAAAGAAGAAAAATACATATATAAGTCGCAATGGAGTATAAGTCGCATTTTTGGGGGAAATTTATTTGATAAAATCCAACACCAAGAACAGACATGTCATCTTGAAAGGCAATTTAAAATAAAAATAGAATAGAGGCAACAACGAGGTGAATAATTGTACAGGATGCTAACATTACATAACACATAAGCAACATTAACATAACATTAAGAGCTATTCAAATAACTATAGCATAAATAACATGCTAACAAGTTTACCAAACCATCCGTGTCACTCCAAATCACTAAATCCATTGAAATCTTCATCCTCTGTACCACTTTTAAACAACTCCGCTAACTCCGGAAGTAGAAGATGTGGTGCTTCCTCTTCTACGTCGCTTACGTCAGACTCATCGTTAGTTGCAGTTCCAATTATTTCACAGGCCTAGTGCACCCTCTTGCGGTTTAGTGTGAAAATAACGTGAAATAATATAATGTGTTAATAATTTCGCACATAAATCGCTCCTGAGTATAGGTCGCACACCCGGCCAAACTATGAAAAAAACTGTGACTTATAGAAAATATAAGTTATAGACTTATGGAAAATACGGTAGCTGTCAATCATTTTTACTGAGGATAAAACAAACGCTGCTTTAAATGCTTTCCAGAGCTAGACGTGTTGGTGATCTTTCAAAGTCACAGTTTCATGACTGAAAATTGCCTTCTTGTATGTTAATGTCTCACCAGTGCCATAAACAACACTTAGATAAGGCTTTATAGACCCTTCCTTGAGAGATTGCGGCCATAAAAGAATTATAAATAAAAAGGAATTCTGACTGGACTTATTGAAGCACTTAAAATGTCCAATGCTAGCATCTACGTATTCTAGTGTACTCTCATCATTCATTGTGACCTTACATTAGTTTAGGGTGTGTTTTAGTTTTTTTAAATAAATGTGAAACCCTTTCTAAAGATTAAAGGCACCCGGTATATATGACGAGATGAATGTGAATAGAAAATGTTAATATCCAAACTATCATTTCAGCCTTATCATGCGTTGTCATGCAGACGCAACTAAAATGTCATATTTCCAGATAAACAGTGTATGTATTTTTCTGGGTGAGGTTTCACAGAGAGAAAGAGTATGTCCCAATGTGATATGACAAAAAGGGAAAAGTTAAACCTCTGTGCCATAAATAAGCTCTCACAAGGACGCCTCTCAGTGTGAGGTAGAAATCGAGCAACAAGCGCAAGGAGAGATGTTGGAATAAGAGCAAGAAGCAGCTGTTGCAATAGTAGGGGGCCAGGACACGTACACAAACATTAATGATGCATTTCCCTAGGTGAGGTAAGGGCACACATGTACTGCTCATAGTCACAAGGTCACGGTATGAGTACGAAATGCTACACATACGATACAATACATCTTTATTTATGAGGCGTTTTCACAACAGCCTATATAACAACTGAATATTCACAGCACCCGAAACTGCCTGGATTCTGGCCATGTCGACAGTTCAAGTTTTTGAGTTTTTTTATTATGTGCTATAATATTTGATAAATCTCTTAAGATTTCATTTCTTTAAACTGTGCCAAATTAAGTATTTGCTGATGTTGCCAGTAACACTCGAGTAGTTTGGAAGAATAGAATAGAATAGAATAGAATAGAATAGAATAGAATAGAATAGAATAGAATAGAATAGAATAGAATAGAATAGAATGTCACTCAAGGCATATGAGGTACGACTGTTCAAGTATTTGTGATGCATAATTTTTGTCAGAATCCTCCGAAATGCGTATTGATACTGGTCCAAGATTTGCAGGTTGTGAAGGATATTTCAAGACTGCGTTCAAAATCCAATGGGACATGGGATTCCATGCAGTATGGTTAAATGTGAACCATACTTTTTTTTATAGTATTGTGAACAAAACATTTTTGGACCATCCTTTGTAATCTACTAAGAAGTATCATACAAGCATGTCTCCTATCTTCAGATGAGAAACTTTATCCTCAACAAGTCACTATCCACACTTTATCCCTGCAGAGTGATCCTAGGAATGCCTTTTCTTTGCAATGCACAGAAATATTTTCTCCTAATCAATCTCATCTTCCAAATCAGTGGGTCAGATTCCTTGACCCTGGCCTCTTCCTTTACATCAGCCTTTTTGTGCAAGATAGCCTTCTGTTTACTTCATTTGATTCATTTTGGCACAGCAATATGAGGCATGGCCTGCTAGGTCACATTGTTATTAGAGTTTCAATTTCTTTCCACTGATGTAAATTTAATATCTACTGTACTGAGGCACCTTGGGCAACAATGGTTCTTTTATTCTTTTTTGAGGGTTGTGGTGACCGACACATTAAAAATGTATATTGGAACGCAAAGGCCCATAATTCCATATAGGCCTGCCGAGTGGTCAACAGATCAGTATGTGAGTGAAAGAACAAAAGGAGGAGAATAAAAATGTCTGAAATTACTTTATACCCTTTGGAATTTTTGTTCCATTATTTTTTATCATGCCTCTGCTATCCTATCACTCTGTCTTTATTGTTTTGGTCTCACTCAACTGTCAGTGATAAAAGGTAAAAAATAATAAAGTCAACACATTAAAAGAAATTGTCATGCAATTTGAACTAGTTAGTTATGGACTTGGTGTATGTAGTAGCCTGACTATGGCTAGGTGTGACAAATGTACCCGGCTGGACTGGAAATCGGGCACACTGAGCCAGCAGTCCTCTGGGACCAACTGTGATGCTGTTTAGCTTTTTGACTAGAGGAGAGAGCCCAAGGGTCGCTCTTCAATGTAGACAGTGTCACAATCCGGCTTCATTGTTGTTGAAACGTTTGGCTTCTCAATGTTTTTTCATTCCTCTCTCGACTGCTCCACTCTGCCATTAATTTGGCAGCTTGGTCATGAAGTGCTGACTCCACGAGTGAAAGTGGAATCCCCACAGTCTTAATGGAGGCTTTTGTGCACTTTTTTAGACACTGGGCTTAACAAGTAGGCCAGACAAAAAGGCCAGAGTTGAGATTCATACCCAAACTTTAGAACTGTGAGGTAAACGTGCTAACTGCTTATGCATGAATAATTATTATTTATTGCAGTTCTTAATCACTTCAAGATCATATTTCACAGTATATCAATACATATGTACGTATATATTCAAGTGTGCTGACATTATGTGAAACATATCTGCTTATGTTCTTGGACTGGTGTCTCTTAATACTAAAGTCAGTACCTGCAACATATTAGAGTTTGCGCTGTTCAATATGAAATTCCCCAAAGTAATTTCATATATATCAAGATACATAACCAATGTCGGAGGAAATTAATGATTACATTTGTGATAGGCAAATGGAGGAAAGTATGTGTGTTAAACCAAGGCTGGATACTTGCCTAGATTTCACATGAACATTATTGATGCAACTGTTGTAGGTATATGTGACAATATGCATCCAGGAAAGTGTATTTGGGAATATGTCATTGCTCCTCCCACTCATTAGAGAAGGACATATCTACATGTGGCATTTACCTCTGACCTCTGCTCCACGGCAAGCACAATTACCGAAAGGCCAGGTTCCTTAGCGAATGTCCATCACGTCCACCGCTTTCTCTCCTACTTGCTGTCAGATCATTTTTTCATACCTTTCAGCCCTCGTTGTTATGCAAATATAAACTAAAAATAAGTCAAGAAAATACAAAATGTTTAATTGGAGTCTAATTAACTGCCTGCTATCTCTCATGTTTGTTGAATAGGAGCAACAAATAAGATTAAGAGAGAGTGAACAAAACTGGAGGCCTGATTGCGTGCAGCCACACTGCTCTTAATTCTTTTCTCTCGCAATCACTTCTCCAACCCTTCTCCCCATCCGTCAGGAGGTAATAGACCGTACTTCCAGAGAGGGTGAGATGAAGCGATAAAAAGAAAATTATACCAAGCATCTCTCTTGGGCAAGACATTGGAAGCAGAGTCACAGCCACAAAAAAACTTTTCCAAGGATCGGATCAGTGGCCACAGAGAGGGGTTGGATGAGAAAAGAAGAGACAGTGCTGAGGTTAAGGTAGATGACGGGTTAAAGGGTGCTGAAATGAATTAGAGAGTAGACCAAGTGTCCATGTTGACCTCTGAAAAGGAAGACTTTTTGTTGTGGCAGGAAGACTTACCGCTTCACTACAAGGACTGTTACCTGGACTACAAATTATACCAATAATTGATTTTGAGTTGTGTAGATAACAAAATACCGTCACCTTTAAATTCCAATGAAAAAAATGTATTGTGGTCAAATCTACTCAAGCAGTTGTGGCGCTTATGTGCAGCTTGTGAGCCTTCTTTGTGGACACAGGTAAAGTGAAAGATACGTTTGTGAATGAATCTGACAGTACAATGCCCCAACGTATGAGAGCAGTAAAAGCTTGGTGATTAAAAAGTCACAATGAAATACAGACCTGCACATCATGTCAACCAACTTTTAATAAAAACAGCATGTTCCAAAAGGAGGAAGAAAAAAAAAGCAGCAAAACTCTTGCTCCTTTCTTGGAAAACCTCTTTGGAGATCAAGATGAATGAGAGAAAGTCCAGGAATAGATGTGCGTATATCTAAGTGTGCAAAATGAGGTAAATTACTTTGCTTTTGTTTAACCTCGCGCTGTAGGGTCCCTTGTTTTAATAGGGTAGTTGATTAGTTTTTCAATCCAACATAATTGAGTAAGTGATAGAGAATACTAGTGGTATCCTTATCATACAATTACACTCCAAAGCATATCTTTCTTGCTCTGTCACACTGTAGTCTGTCCCTTTTTTAACACTTTAACGCCATCACTGTAATCCATAGACAATCTCCTTTCGTCTAAGAAATATTTCTTAAAGTAAGGTGACTTTTTTACTGCTGGATCATTATCTCATCAACAGGCCTAAATGGATATTCTCTTCATGTCTGCCTTAATGCTCTTATCAGTCAGTTTCTGCAGTATGTAAAATTTTCAACAAATATTTGGCATTTGCTAATGGGTAGGAGTTTTAAGTATCATACACAAAAGGATGGGATGCATTTGATGTAAATGACTAATGTAATTGGATTTGAGTCATTATATAACAACGGCTTGCACCACAAATTGGCATAACTAATGTACTGCACTTGAATCAAATTTTCACACAAATACAAAATGCTTCATCCTATTCAGTGAAGTTAATGTCCAAGATGTTTCCTTTTTAGCCACACTCACTAATAATGAAAGATTGTCATGTCTCACTGTATTTTTCTGCAAGAAGACAGAACACTAGGCACCAGCATATTTCTGTATGTGTTCTGTGTTTTAACATGAATTACATTTGAACCTTAATCACATTTTTATCATAAATTCCTTTTAAAGTAGTTTAATTATTACATTTAAACATCAGTGTGCCTTAAAATACATAACTGTGCTTGAATTCATAAAGTTTAAGAATCCCGACCAGCAGTGTATCAAAAGGTCACCTGAGATATTTGCCTTTTTGCTCTGCTCTTTTCACCACAAGTGAAACAACCACATTAGTATAGATGCTTCACTGATTTATCTCTCGAAATCATTGGCCACCCTTACTTTATTTGTGAAGAAGACCGCAAAAGTCCTGAAGTTATTTCTGGCCCTTTTTGCCCCTTGTAGGATCATCCAGAACAAACAGGATTGGTGATTTAAATGACTCATGGATTGCAAAACAACAAGTGACCATAACTCACCCTGGATCCTGAGGTTGGAGCTAATAGGGTCGTGGATATCATTGTGCTGCTGTCATAAATATAACAAGAGTTTGCAGTGAACCCTCTGAATCATTGTACAACTCAATTCATTTATGCATTATTATTACTACTGTCATCTTTATTATATTTTTAAAAAACCCTTCTTTGGCTATGGCACAGTTGTAGATGTGTGTGTGTGGAGGGGGGGGGGGGTCAAACACGGACATGAACAATCATGTTGTGATGTGTTCTCCAAGGGTACACTTCACAGTGGTGGTCTGATTGCCTTGGCCAATTTTACATCATCCACCCATGGAGGTTCTGCTTGCACTTCCTTATAAATGTATTTTGTGTGCTTCCATCTTCTGCGTAGCAGTCCATTTCTGCTTCAGCATTGTTAAAAAAAGTGTGCCTCTTCTGTGATGATTTTAAAGGAATCAAAGGCTATTGGTCGGGAAGCAAGTTACCTCTGTCCACTTCCACAAATCTCCCAAAATACAAAAAGAAAGAAAACTCCACCCATGCAAACAGTTAGACAGCACTTTGTAGTTGTGCTAGGCATGAAAATTGGGCCAACTGTCTCCAATCTAATATTCCCAATGCACTACTATACTAAGAAAACCCTTTTAAATGCCACATTTGCACTCAGGCAATTTGATTGCATTTTTCTCTAAATTGATTTTGTCAACTCATTATAAGCATTTGTCATTCTCTTTGTTGGATAATGAAAACCTATTCAGTTCTTTGGCAGTATTGCCTTTATTATCACGGTGGTTTTATACCTATTATGTTTCCTAAAATAAGTGAGTTTACAGTAATTGAACAACACTTCATCCAGGCTTTTAAAATGACCATTAAACTTTGACAAAATCACTATCAACATAATTTTATAGTCCTTGTTAAATAGTATTTGGTGCAGGACCATGGATGTTTTTTTTGCAATAGACCTAGCAAAAGTGGTGCTTTTTTTGTGTGCAAATTTAAAATTAAAAAATATTCCTCATTAGTTCAGGATGCTGAGGGACGACAAGGACAATAGTGACATGTCAAAAACGAATTGGTGTGAGTCTTCACAGTAAAAAAAAATGTGACAAAGCAGAACTTGTAATGAAGACCAAGCACAATAGAAAACTGAGTGGTGTTTTTTAAAATGTCCTTTGGCTTTGTTGGTATAGTTCAAAATCAATATCAAATGATGATAGATAATAGGTCAGGCAAAGAGAGATTATAAGATTGGAACCAAAACAGTCATTTTTATCAGTGGGAGATTTTAATATTAACAGCTATTTTTGCACTTAAATTACATTTCATGAATCCAAAATATGACTGAGTTTCCCTTCATTACAGGGAAATTAAATTCTCCCATATCAAACAACAAAAAGCTTCCTTAAACAGACTGTGTTTAACTTGTAGCAGCATTCCCTCCACCCGTTCCAATTTTTTAACGCTGATCTGGTTCAGGGTCATGTAAATAACTAATTCTGTATTCTACACTACAAGAAGAAGTGATTGTCATTCATGCCGGGAAGAAAATGGGACAAATAAGTGTTGAAGAGATGAGAAAACAATAAGCAGGCTATCACTCAAATGAAACGGTTCGCACTATAAAGGCACCAATAAACACATGCATGCTTGAGCATGATTTACAAATTGTAGTGATGCAACTGCACATATGTCTTTATGCTTTTGTCTATGTTTCTGCTATTCACCTGTGCATAGTTTCAGGTTTTATTAGTATCATATGTCAAAAATAAAACTAAACTGGTTATATTCCGTTTCCTGATCAACTCCACTACGGCAGCCTACTGAGCATTTGGCTACACTGTTCTTTCATTAGGTACAGTGATGGTATAAACCTGTGGTGAATCTTCATTCCAGTTGCTCTCAAAAAGCCGAGTTAGTCAATCTTGGAATGATCTAATTGAAGCCTTTTGGAAAGAGGTATTAAAAGTGGTTGGGTGTCTGCCATATGCAGGCCAGATTAACAAGCAAATAAGTAGTGTTATCTTGACGAGCATCCGATATCATAATTTCACAAAACTGCATTTCTCAGCTCTTTAGTAAGAAAAATTCCAACAAAACTGTTGCTATGGTAGCTTCAACTCTGATCTCTTCTGAGGATGCCATTGTTTTCAAGCCCAAATTATGTTACCACTATGGGACTTGTTCTAAATGAACTATCCCCTGAGGGGTTTTTCACAATACCCACCTTTAGTTTGCTTTAATCAAATGGTGCTTCCATTCCAGTGAGCTACTACTGCCGCTCACGCTAGCGCTCTTTGGCGATGTGATTTTATCGGATGAACAAACATGCCTTTTTTTGGTCTCCTAAAAAGTGACGCTATCTGGGGGTACAAGGATTCCGTCCGACAGCAGTGAAATAATCCCACCTATCAGCATTATTCATCCTGGTTTACCACATTTTTTTACTATATGCAGTATATTGGCTGTTTCTGCTCAACGTGGTTCTGCTCTTGTCTTTTTTTTATACCCTTTTATTGTCAGTATTGAAAAGCAAATGTGACATTCAGAGTTCCCACAATTTTTACACCGTCTTGCAAGTGACATAGCCTGACTTCTGTATTGAATCCATCTGAAAGGTGCATAATCATAATTGTGCTGTGTAGCAAAGTGAGTTATTTGATGGTAAGAAGAGAGGCTGAAAGGAACAAGAGCCACTCTCATTGTTTCTACTGCAAAGAACCAATTCCACTTTTTCAAAAGGGAAGAACAAGAAAAGGAGAAAGAGACTCAATGAGTCTGATCAGTTCAGTTTCATCTTATAACCTGCACCGGACATGTACAACAGGGATTGATATGATCAGTAAGAAATCTAAGTTAGCCAAAGTAAGCAGCTGCAGGTTGAGTCTTACATGCTGACAGTTAAGATTTGAAAATCCAGCACAGTCTTCTCTGGTTCTAATTAAAGATGTGGAGGATAAAAATAGGTGAAAGAAAAGTGAGGCTTTGGCTTGTGCAGTCTCAGCTGAATGGACTTGAGGAACGTATTACCATGCCTCAAAGCCAGGATTCTTAAGTGGATAGACAGACTGCACAACAGCAAACATAATTAAGACCCAGTTGAATAGACAAGAGCAAGGATTCGTAGAATACAAGGTAAGTCAGACTAACCAATAAGAAGTGATACAGACGAGGTCTGCTGTTGTTACTCAAGAGCAGCAAGTTAGCGCAAGCACGTCTGTATGAGTGTGAAACACTTTCATGTACTTTCTGGAGAATATTAAGAGTGACTGCCTAGTGAATTAATTAGAAAAATACCAAAACAAATGGTAATAGCTTCTCAAAACAGTCAACATTAAATTGATTATTCATGTCATAATTACTTTTCAATACCCCATCTTGTGCACTATTTAAATCTTTTACAAACCTGAAATTAGTAATAAATATACAAATTTAAAAGTGTAAAGCTTGTATCCGAGATCTCGTTCTTTCGGTCACGACCCATAGCTCGTGACCATAGGTGAGGGTAGGAGCGTAAATCGACCGGTAAATTGAGAGCTTTGCCTTTTGGCTCAGCTCTCTCTTCACCACAATGGACCGGTACAGGGTCCGCATTACTGCCGACGCTGCACCGATCCGCCTGTCGATCTCACGCTCCATCCTCCCCTCACTCGTGAACAAGACTCCAAGATACTTGAACTCCTCCACTTGGGGCAGGATCTCATCCCCGATCCGGAGAGGGCATTCCACCCTTTTCCGATCGAGGACCATGGACTCGGATTTGGAGGTGCTGACCCTCATCCCGACCGCTTCACACTCGGCTGCGAATCGTTCCAGCGAGAGCTGGAGATCACGGCCTGAAGAAGCCAACAGCACCACGTCATCTGCAAAAAGCAGAGACGCGATGCTGAGGTCCCCAAACCGGACCCCCTCAACGCCTCGGCTGCGCCTAGAAATTCTGTCCATAAAAATTATGAACAGAATCGGTGACAAAGGGCAGCCTTGGCGGAGTCCAACCCTCACTGGGAACGAATCCGTCTTACTGCCGGAAATGCGGACCAGACTCTGGCATCGGTGATACAGGGACCGAACCGCCCTTATCAGTTGGCTCGGCACCCCGTACTCCCGAAGCACCCTCCACAGAACCTCCCGAGGGACACGGTCGAACGCCTTCTCCAAGTCCACAAAACACATGTGGACTGGTTGGGCGAACTCCCATGCACCCTCGAGGATCCTGCCGAGGGTGTAGAGCTGGTCCACTGTTCCACGGCCAGGACGAAAGCCACACTGCTCCTCCTGAATCCGAGGTTCGACCTCCCGACGGACCCTCCTCTCCAGCACCCCTGAATAGACCTTACCAGGGAGGCTGAGGAGTGTGATTCCCCTGTAATTGGAACACACCCTCCGGTCCCCTTTCTTAAAGAGGGGAACCACCACCCCAGTCTGCCAATCCAGAGGCACTGTCCCCGATGTCCACGCAACGTTGTAGAGGCGTGTCAGCCATGACAGCCCCACAACATCCAGAGCCTTTAAGAACTCCGGGCGGATCTCATCCACCCCCGGGGCCTTGCCACCGAGGAGTTTTTTGACTACCTCAGTGACTTCGGCCCCAGAGATTGGAGAATCCGCCTCAGAGTCTCCAGGCCCTGCTTCCTCAATGGAAGGCGTGTAGGTGGAATTGAGGAGGTCTTCGAAGTATTCTCCCCACCGACTCACGACGTCCCGAGTCGAGGTCAGCAGCACGCCATCCCCACTGTAAACAGTGTTGACGTTGCACTGCTTCCCCCTCCTGAGACGCCGGATGGTGGACCAGAATTTCCTCGAAGCCGTCCGAAAGTCATTCTCCATGGCCTCACCGAACTCCTCCCACGCCCGGGTTTTTGCCTCAGCAACCGCCGAAGCCGCGTTCCGCTTGGCCATCCGGTACCTGTCAGCTGCCTCCGGAGTCCCGCAGGCCAAAACGGCCCGATAGGACTCCTTCTTCAGCTTGACGGCATCCCTTACCGCCGGTGTCCACCAGCGGGTTCGGGGATTGCCGCCACGACAGGCACCAACGACCTTACGGCCACAGCTCCGGTCGGCCGCCTCAACAATGGAGGCGCGGAACATGGTCCACTCAGACTCAATGTCCCCCGCCTCCCCCGGGACGTGGGAAAAGCTCTGCCGGAGGTGGGAGTTGAAGCTCTTCCTGACAGGAGATTCTGCCAGACGTTCCCAGCAGACCCTCATAGAGCGTTTGGGTCTGCCAGGTCGGACCGGCATCTTCCCCCACCATCGGAGCCAACCCACCACCAGGTGGTGATCAGTTGACAGCTCCGCCCCTCTCTTCACCCGAGTGTCCAAAACATGCGGCCGCAAATCCGATGACACGACTACAAAGTCGATCATCGAACTGCGGCCTAGGGTGTCCTGGTGCCAAGTGCACACATGGACACCCTTATGTTTGAACATGGTGTTCATTATTGAAAATCCGTGTCGAGCACAGAAGTCCAACAATAGAACACCGCTCGGGTTCAGATCAGGGGGGCCGTTCCTCCCAATCACGCCCTTCCAGGTCTCACTGTCATTGCCCACGTGAGCATTGAAGTCACCCAGTAGAACGATGGAGTCCCCAGAAGGAGCGCTCTCCAGCACTTCTTCCAGGGACCCCAAGAAGGGTGGGTACTCTGAGCTGCTGTTTGGTGCATAGACACAAACAACAGTCAGGACCCGTCCCCCCACCCGAAGGCGGAGGGAGGCTACCCTCTCGTTCACCGGGGTGAACCCCAATGTGCAGGCGCCCAGCCGGGGGGCAATAAGTATACCCACACCTGCTCGACGCCTCTCACCGTGGGCAACTCCAGAGTGGAAGAGAGTCCAGCCCCTCTCGAGAGGGCTTGTACCGGAACCCAAACTGTGTGTGGAGGCTAGTCCGACTATATCTAGTCGGAATCTTTCTGCCTCGCACACCAGCTCGGGCTCCTTTCCAGCCAGAGAGGTGACATTCCATGTCCCAAGAGCCAGCTTCTGCAGCCGGGGATCAGACCGCCAAGGTCCCTGCCTTTGGCTGCCGCCCAGCTCACATTGCACCCGACCCCTTCGGCCCCTCCCACAGGTGGTGAGCCCATGGGAAGGGGGACCCACGTTTCCATTTCGGGCTATGCCCGGCCGGGCCCCATGGGCGAAGACCCGGCCACCAGACGCTCGCCTTCGAGCCCCGCCTCCAGGCCTGGCTCCAGAGGGGGGCCCCGGTGACCCGCGTCCGGGCGAGGGAAAACAAAGTCCATTTATGGTTTTCATCATAAGGGGCTTGGGTGAGCCGTGCTTTGTCTGACCCCTCACCTAGGACCCGTTTGCCATAGGTGACCCTACCAGGGGCATGAAGCCCCCGACAACATGGCTCCTAGGATCATAGGGGCACGCAAACCCCTCCACCACGATAAGGTGACGACTCGCGGATACAAGCGGCCGAAATGAGTTTTCTCCGCAGGATGTCCGGGCTCTCCCTTAGAGATAGGGTGAGAAGCTCGGTCATCCGGGAGAGACTCGGAGTAGAGTCGCTACTCCTCCACGTTGAGAGGAGCCAGATGAGGTGGCTCGGGCATCTTATCAGGATGCCTCCTGGACGCCTCCCTGGGGAGGTGTTCCGGGCATGTCCCACCGGTAGGAGACCCCGGGGACGACCCAGGACGCGCTGGAGAGATTATGTCTCTCAGCTGGCCTGGGAACGCCTTGGGATCCCCCGGGATGAGCTGGATGAAGTGGCTGGGGAGAGGGAAGTCTGGGAGTCCCTCCTAAAGCTGCTGCCCCCGCGACCCGACCCCGGATAAGCGTAAGAAGATGGATGGATGGATGGATGGATGGATGGAAAAGTGTAAAGCTGAGGGTGAGATGAGATGTAATTTAAAAAAAATAAAAATCCAAAGTGTACAGCCGTGGTGTCACTGTAAAAAATCAAACATCCTAAATTCTTGCCTTTTTATTTTTTTAGAGTAGGTATGTCTTTTACACCGTTTACTTCGATATTATGATTCCCACACGAGCTACCTAGCCACAGCCACTTATTTTTGCACCCTAATTATTTTTTCACAAAAAAAACATTGGAAATGTTTTGACATTTCAAATGCTTTAAGGTGAATCTTGTCTGAAGTAGAGGTATATTGAGGAGCTCAAATTTGATATGCAGTACATTGACTGACACATTGCCTCCCTGCTTGGCACTCAGCATTAAGGGTTGGAATAGGGCGGTTAGATCACCAAATGATTCCTGAACGCGGCACCGCTGCTGCTCACTGTTCCCCTCGGGAATGGGTTAAATGCAGAGGACAAATTTCGCCACACCCAGTTGTGTGTGTGACAATAATTTAGTCTTTACCTTTATCATTATATGAGCAGCAGGCTGCACAGAGGCACTCAAAGCGCTACATATGGCTTTTGAGCTCCCTCTCTGGTATAATCTCCAAATCGTTTCCATACAACTTGCCCTCATTTTTTAGGCTGAGATGGCGCCTTTACCAGCTGGTTCTGCGCAAGAGTTGGGACCCAAAACTTCACGACTATCATGTAGATGTCCCACCAAGCCCTGGTGTAATTTAACATTGTGTCCATGATGATAACTACGTGTAATGTTTTTATGTGAATATTAAAACAACGTGATTATAATAAATTAGATAAGACGTATTTGTAGACGACTTTGAACATCACATCAAGAAATAATATTTCAACATATCACTATTAAATTTTATCCAGGCTGTAAAATCATTACCCTGGCATCTGCGCAGATTAACCAGTATTCTGCTTCTTTTTTCTTCTCAGATGAGTCACGAAATCGTGTTCGCTGAGAAATCTAATTCAGGACACATCTGCGAGTCTAATATTCATGCATGCAGAGATGGGGAAAGATGTTGGGATTGTGTAGCTGTTACTAAATTGTGAAATGGGTGTCAATTTATGACGGAAGTCCAGAAAACTGAGCAATGCGTCAATTGCTGGAATAAAATCTACTTGTTTAAAAAGAAGACAGTTTCTGTCTTCTTCCATTATCCCCAAAATATACATATTCAGACAAAGTATCACTCATAAGACAAATTTGCACAAAGAACCTGTTCATAACACAAATTTGCACAAAGAACCTGTTCATATTTTGATTGATTCACTCCCTTCATAGACTTGCACACTTTATTGCAATTCAAAGCTAAATTTCATACAAAACATTAAACATTAAATTATATTTGATTATTTCCTTAGGTTTGGTTTTGCAGCACTTCATTCAAAAGGAAGGGGAGATAAGATGATCAAATTGTTTGACCCTACTAGAAGAACCACTTCACAACAGTCCTTCCACAGCTCTGTTAACATTTGTATCGACCAGATGGTGGAAAAAAAACTGTGATGAAGGAAAAAAAAAAACCTCTATAACCGGGTGTTTTATTAAAATGTTGTGTTATAAAGACACTAATAATGTTTTGATGCAGGAATTTCCTGCTTAGTAAAGTATATCTCTAAACTAATGGTAGATTCACCATATTAAACTGTACACTTTCAGTATTTTGAATCATTCTACATAGCATTACACTTCATGACAAGTGAGTTAAACCAGTATTATGAATCCACAAATGTTGAATCGAGGCAGGGAACATTTCAGCCATTCAGAATGAAGGTGAAACATTTTCAACAAACAGATTTGTTATCCTCGATTCAACCTGTGTCACATATAATCGCCTGAATTTTTAGGGCATAGGCCATACAGATGCTGCCACTTGTTTATTAATCGATTGTTTATGGAATTTAGACTCCCATAACACACCATCAAGACCATACCAGCTGCCAAATTAAATGGCATCAACCTGCTCACACTAATAAGTTTGGTCTTAACAAACAAGACAGCAGATTTATTCTGCAGCAGCAGTTGAGATTACGTGTCATGTGTTCAAGGTCAGCTCATGGTGAGTGTGGGGCTCTTGTATTTCAGTATTTTGCATAACCGCTAAACTGTGAAAGCTACAAGATCAAACACTAATGAACCTGCAATTTGATTTTCCATAACTCAGAAGGTTCATTAAAATAATTTGTTCCAGGTTTAAACAGCAAGGTGATCTGGTTTCAATCTTTACTCCTGTGTGGCATTTTTGCGTTCCTTGTGCTTTTATCAGTTTTAACCAGACACTTCCTCCACTTCCTAATAGATGAGTCTTATTTAATTAATGATTAATAGAAGAGTCTAAATTGTTCAAAAACGTGAGTGTGATAGTGGATTGTTGTTTGTCTGGTGTTCACTCGATTGGCTGGTGACCAGTCTATTGAGACGAGTCCATATGTGCAATCCCACGGTGCATGATATGGTGCAAAACTAACATCAGCCACTGAGCTGAACATAACGTTCCGTGTGATATGCTGACGTCTCTTGTGGTGTAATATATATATATATATATATACACATACACACACACATGCATATATATATATATATATATATATATATATATATATATATATATATATATATATATATATATATATATGCATGTGTGTGTGTATGTGCGTGTGCGTGCGTGTGCGTGTGTGTTTATGACAGCTCTTGAATGATTTAATGTTACTAGGAAGTGCTCTCTGTACTGAATTATCTATTCAACAGCTGCATTTGTCATTTTTGCTGGCAACACATTAGCATTAATTGAAGTTACACCAGACACCTTTAGAGGTCAGGACAAAATGACTTAATCAATACTGATGGCCATACGTTTGGCCTTTCTCACATTGAAATCCATAATGGTATTTAGTTACAGGAGGTAAATGCATCATGGCTCCTTCTTATGGCATTTTCTTTTAGGATTATGATGCATTATTGCAATGACCTTTGGGGTAAAAGCTCAGTTGTGGTGTATGTTTCATCCGCTCTCTTGCTCTTGATGGCGCATGCTCACGTATTTGTGGGCCAGTGCAGATTCGTATGGTCCTTTTTATGAGCTTCATCAGACAGAGCGAGGTCACTGTAAAGGTTACCGAGGTTCGAGCTTATAGCCTCATTATATGTTTTATGAGAAAGCCTGAGCAGTCATGCATATCAGCTCCCTATCCCTTCAATAAGACAGACCAAAGCAGTCCATCCAGCTAAAAGAGAGTTACAGCCTCGACGCCCTGGATACTTCATCACAAAGGATCATTGCACAATATTGCCAAACTAGTTTACTTGCCTTCAATCTTATTTAATCATGATGATTAATGCAATTGAATGTGTGCTGCATCTGCTGTAATAAATTACTGTAGCTGGTAAAAGACAATATACATCTGCACATTTTGTAAAATTATTTGCAGTTTTATATTATCATCAGTCAAGTTTAACACCATAGCATTGGATCACTCGTAAGATGTTTTGAATTTAGTTTAACCACCGTTGAGAATATTTTTTATGAAGAGCTTTATTACTGCATTAGAGTGAGTGTTAAAAACAGAATTAAATTCTTATGTTTTAGTGCAAACCGAAACATGGATGTTTTCCAGCATGGTGTTGATTAGAACTGAAAGAAATATTTCACGATATGGATAATTTTAGTTATTTTTTTATTATTAGTTTGACCTACGTATATATCTTTTTGATTTGAAGTGACATAAACAGACCTGTATCAAATGACAACTGCATCTAATAGTGCTGCTATGTAAAATTATTAAACCTAAACAAAAAAGGCACTGTAGCTATTTTTTGCACAAAAGTAAAATCTAAATAAGGAGCAGTTTTTCAAGAATTAATGTATAAGCAATGAAAACTATTTTTCAAAGTGCAGTTTCAAGTTTCTTATATGCCTTGCGATAGATCAACGGCACTTTAAATTACCGCTTGAACATTGTAGACCTATCAACATAAAAAAATAAAGATCTACATCTTGTGACAAGATCCAGAAATCTGTAGCCTTAAGTGGCATGAAAACATTCTATTGTCTCCACGATATATTATATCATCATATTGTCCAGTTGTAGTGTTGATGGTTAGAAATTGGGTCGTCCATCAGAATGCACAAGCACTGGAAAATGAACATGTTCCCTGTGAGACAACTGTGGAAGCAGTCATTTAATTAGTCTGAGGAGATGTACTTATTAAGCATGACAAAAATCACGAGTTAAAAACTGAAACAGAGCAAGATGGAGGAAATGAATTGAAGGACATTAAATGAAGTGCTTAAATGACAGAGTGGAGAATTGGACTCCTCTAGATAGATGTAGACTCTCTCTTGTACGACCCAAATGAGGACTTTCGTTTCTTGCTCAGAGTCCCAGGTTCATTAAAATATATCACCAGTCGCGTCATGGGGGGACCCAGCAGAAATGTGACCTATTCTCATTCCCAAACATTAAAAATATTAAACCAGTAGAAGCAAGGGGATAAAGATAAGTGACAGGCGGTAAAGACCGAAGGGTTGGAGAGAATGTTGAAGCAGACAAGTAGTCAGCAGAGGAAGGAGTGTGCATTTGATGGCCTCGCTTCATCTCTCAGCCTCTGTCAATCCTGCTTTCTTCTCCTCTTCCCTGCCACGGGGGCTAATGTGCCATGAAATATGGACTGAAAGCCAAGTTCAGGTGCTGTCATAAAAATAATAAGAGACAGGCTGGTTTGCCTGTGTCTTCCTCCATGTACACACATTTTCCTGTGAAGTGCAGTGTAATGGAGAAAATGCTAATGTGGTGCTTCAGGGAGCATGACAACAATTTTATGCCAGCACATGTGAATCAGGTATTCTGATTATTGTAGTGGACTCCATAACCATGTTACACTGAAATGTATGGAAATGCGTCACTGTGTGTGGTCACAACAAAATTGAAAACCGATCTGTTAAGCTCTGATCAAGTTTTGATCCAACTATTGAGTCATAAATCATTTGACACTGAACATTAAATAAGAAAACAAGGCTGAAGATTGATTGACAGTTGTGAAAAAAAAATCTCTGAAGGAAAAATATTGATTGATTTTGTCCCTTGACGCTGTGCACCTCGGCCTTGTATATAAACAGTGTGTTTGCTTTCGAAAGAGAATAAAAGTCAAGATTCCGAAGAACGTTGGCGTCTGAATTGAATTGGAAAAGCACTGCCAGGATTTCTGATTGAATGTAGTGAGTCTAAATCATATGATGTGTTGCTGAGGACATGTTGAACCACTAACTTGAAAATGACAGTATGGGATTGTGCACAAAATGAAAAATGAGTTCATACTGCACATAAAATGTTTTACGATGGTAAAAATACCGTACACTGTTATTTGTCAGCAACCTTTAAACACAAACTGTTCACCTGCAAACATCTGCCTACAAAAGTTTCCTTTTCAAGTATTGTTTAATCATACACTCTCATATATCTCTATTCTTCCAATAACTTGTGTTCATCCATCTTTGTAGTTATCCATCAATCTGCCCATTTATCCATTAATTCCCTATTCCCTTTCTCTTATCTTATTCTCAGATAAGCCTCCCTTTTTTTTCCACCCGGACTCAGCCCAATCTGGAAACAAAGAGAAAACTCCAAATCACTATTGATTCTACGCTCATGAAAAATACATTTTATATATTACAATTCAGTATCAGCTCTCCTCCTGTAGCCCCACTGTGTCGGCTCCTCTCCTAATCTCCTCCCTTTATCATTCCATCCCTCCCATTCCTTCCCCATAGCAGGTGAGAGTTATGTTCTCAATCCATACATCTGGTAACAATTCTGTCCTCTGATTGAGCTGAAACTTCCTCTCTGGGTTCTTTGGGATCACAGTTTTTATCAGAAATATTTTGACATGTCTGTCTCTCGCTTCCGTGGTTTTATTTTCTCCACAATGCCAATCTAAAACTTTATTCCTCCAGAACAGCACTACCCAAATTCCCCCCTTTTCTTCTTATTTATATAACCTCACAGTAAGTCTAATTGTGAGCAAGAATTAATCAATATAACATAGTAACTGTGTTCATCCAATAGTTGAAATACTAAAAGCAGAAATATACAAATAATAATTCAACCGCAGTGTGTGGCATTGTTATTAGTTGTGTTGTTTCCCAACAGCTGTTGTCAATCTATCTTTTTCATTAGGTCAACATGTTCGGCACCAGCTGGCTTTGCGTTTTCCCTTGTGTGCTATGTTGCTACTGTTATTGTATTGGTGGCCTGTCCAATCTCAATTATTTTTCCTTTGTCCCTTTATTTGAGCTGGTTTTAAAGAGCTTTTAACTCAGTCGATGTTGGCTAAATACATACTGTTCATATAATAAACAACGCAAAATAAACTCACATAATGAAACACTTTGGGCCTGCTGCAGAAAAGAGACTTCAATAAAGATCAGCTTTTCAATCTCCCCTAAAATGTGTTCTTTTCACAGGCAAACAATATTAGACAGTAACTTAACATTTATATTTCCCCAGTTTGTAAAGATAATCCTGCCTCAATGTGCCGAGGAGAAAAGCCAATTAAAATTGGTTTGGAATGGTGCCCCTACACCTTTACGCCTCCCTTATGCTTTCGAAAACACAAATGAAAGTCGTATTTTTTAGTAGGAGCCCACAGGCTTACTCTTTCAATATTAAAAGACTTGTATCCGCTACATTTGTCTTGTAAAAGACATTTTGCACATGTACAGACACATTCACCCTGACAACTAGGCACTTAGTAGCCTACGAGAAAAACTAAACCACAACGGCACTGTAAGGCTGTGATTTTATTCAAGTAACTGTTTTAACATGTAACTGTCCTTACAGAGCTTGCACAAATAAGTCACAGCCGTGGAAAGAAGTGACAGTCATACTTTAGTAAACGTTGGCTAAAATGTGAGGACGTACTGATGTAATATTTTTTCAAGGTATGATCTTCAGTGTCACAGAGAAAGAACCATTTGGGATAAGCGCATCAAAATATGTGGCAATGGTCCTCAGTGGATTGCGCCTTCTTGGTCTGGAGACCTTAGGTGGAGAAGTTAAATATCTTGTGCACAAGTGAGTTGCTAGATTTAAGCCTGTTTGGCACACATAATTATATATTGTGACTTGACCTACTATATTTGTTTACTGCTGTGACCTTTTTCTTACCAAGGCCTTGCATTCTCTGACTTATTTGTACCCTTTTGCACACTCAGACCAATTAAAATCAGTTAAGAAGATGAAGTCTCACAGGAAAATATCAACAAATTGTTTTGGCTTAACAAACAAGATCCTACGATCAGTTCTGTGCCAGTCTTGCCACTTCCTTTCCAGTTATAGGTCAATCTCCAGTTATCACCTGACTTTGTGGTGATACCAATAGTGAACAAGCTGGAGGCAATGTTCTTTGAAAAAAGTTGTTTTCTGTATCACGCCCCATTTTTAGGTTTTATCAGCTTCTTCAATCCATCATCTTTTACTTCAGGGGTGTCTAACTCTTTTTTTTTTTTCCGCGGGCCGCATTTCGGAGGGCCATTATGACTGTCAACCCAAATAAATGTATGAGCACCTCATATTATATACAGTATAAGCTACAAAACAAACTGACAAATAACTCATTTTCAAATCAGACTAGTAAAAACTGGTCAAATATGTAAAAGAATATATATTTTTAAAAGTGAAGAGAATTTTCAATTTTAGTAATGACACACGAATTTGATGCACAATTTGTCTCCGCGGGCCACATAAAATGATGTTCCGGGCAGTATCTGGCCCCCGGGCCTTGAGTTTGACACCTGTGTTTTACTTAATCAAAAAAAGATGCATACTAGTATTTCTTCCACGTTTAATTCCAACACATTGTCAACTCCTGCATCAGTCTCATTCAGTAAAGGCCCTAATCACTTAACTCTGCGTATAGCACCGCCATGACCACATTTGATTGATAGATTAATAGAGGGCGCAGAAAAAAAGACTTTGATGAGGAGCGAGAAACATTTGAGTGAAGGAATACGATGTGAGAGAGAAAAGGATGTGGGGAGAATTGATGGGTCTGGGCAAATAAACATCCCCCCATCTATCCTTTTTTATTCACAGGAAATACAATGCAGGGTCACAGCGAAGAGGAGCCTATTCTAACTCTCATTTCCAATGCCGCCTTTGTCCTCAATATTTGTTGCATTGCTTGTGTCTATATAGTGGCTATTGAGCATACTCTAGCCTTAGTTATAATGCTGATATAATGAGGGTTTCAGTGGCACCAACATAGAAAGGCAGAAATGTTGAAAAAGCTACTTCACTGCAATCTAGAATGACAATGACTCTCTTTTTTGTCTTGAATTTACAACAGCTTGTGATGTCTAAGTCTTTCTCTCATCATCTCCTGCTTCCATTTTTCATGAGGATTTCCATGTCTTTGCTTTTCTCTTGTGTTCATTTTATTGTATTTCTTCATTTTTCATCCTTCGTCTCGATTTACCAGGCTCTTGCTCACTCCTCTTTGCTTATCGCCTGTCTACCTGTCTCCGTGGTGCTTCTACCTGCAGCAATCTTTTTTTCGACAGCTCTGACCCGCCTGTTTTCTTGGTCTATAGGGCATAACGAGCAACCTGTGTCAGGGTTGACTTAGCGTTGCTGCTTTATTACGTGTTTCTTTTTGTGCTTCTCCGGTTGCTTTGGTTTGTTCTTTTCACTTATAATCGGCTTTGCCAGGATTGGGATTGTCTCCTCTCAACTTTGCCGTTTTTCAGTGTCACAGGATTATCACGCAAGCTACTATTTTTTTTTTTTTCATAAATATTATCGGTTATCTGCAAGAGGGAAAGGATACAGACATTCATGTAGGGGAGAGAAGGTTTGGGCAACTATATGAGGACTGGCATTTAGTCTCGGGAATCTTGCTCTTTCTTTTGTTCTTATTTTTGCTAATTTCTACCCCCTTTATTTTACTGACACTCTGTAAAGGTCCAGCTGTCAGGCTCCACCTCTCCCTGTCACAGTAAACAAAGACAACGTGGAGACACAGCACCCTTCACGTTTTCTTGTGTGTCTGTTTTATGTCTTCCCCACTGCATGATAGTATTATTTCTTATGTTAGTTCATTGCATCTCATCTTAGTTCCTGGTCACAACCTGTCTACTAGCATTTCTTCTTAATGTTGTTGTTGGACTTTCATTGAGTGCTTCAGCATGACTGGCGGGGTGGGGTGGAGTGCTGTGGCGGCTCCTCGTCATTCAAGAAGGGGAAAATAATTGTTTCCAGCCTACATCATAAATGTTTTTCATTTTGATTTATATGTAAATTCTACTCTTTGTTCTTTTCAAGAAAATAAGCAACAGAAACAACAAAATGGAAAAACTTGCACCGGTAAAACTTTATACTTTATACTTTATATAAGATTGCTGATTCACTTATTTTACTGTTAATTAAAGAGGGATTCCGTCTCAGCCAGATCATCAGCCCACTGCCCCATAGAGCCCCAGAGACGCCGAGCAACTACTGCTTCGATGAGGAAGCTTAGACTGGGCCTATAACTTAGAACAAATGTATAGTAACATTGGAATAATTGTAGTTCTGTGTTTCACTTACAATTGTGCTGAAGTACCCGATGACTGCTGGGATAGGCTCCAGTACAAGCAGTATAGAAGATGGATGGATGGATGGATGGATGGATGGATGGATGGATGGATGGATGGATGGATGGATGGACGGACGGACGGACGGACAGACGGACGGACGGACTGATGGGTGTTTGTTTCTGATCAATATTAGAAGTTAGTTACATACGATAGTATATCATAAAATGAATGTAAAAAGTTTACATTTTAGCATGAAGCAGCAAATGTCAAATTCAAAGAAATAGAGATCTTATCGATTAGAAAGAGCATGCAAACAATTTCATGCCCATTTAACTGTTAGATTTAGAGTTTTATATTCAAGCCTGGTTTTACCATGAACAGACCGTCAGCAGACTGTGAATGTCTGCATTATGCAAATCACTTCCTGGCTGCACAAACAAGCCGGGACCAATCAATGTCAATCCCCATTCCCTTGGCCAATCAATGTCATTCCTTCTTCTTCACAAGCAGTTCTAATCGAAAGCCATTGTTCCTCGGGCATTGCATGTCAAATGAGTAGGGCTGGGTGAGTGTAAAATTCTCACATTCCAATCTGCAGCATAGAACTGCAAGAATCACTCGTAGATTAAAACAACAGGGAAAAATGATGAAGGCATGACCACGCTATCATTCAAGAAAACATGGATTACGAAACCCTGATCCGAAACCCTGATCTTTAGGTTCCAAAACCCATGTCCTCCATCGACTGATGGCCCATTTGTCCTCCTACAAAACACTATTGCCAATTGTTCTTAAACTACCAAATCCAAAACATCAAATTATACATCAACATACCATCAAACACGTCAACCTCCTTACAATGACCTCGGAACACCCACTATGCATACTTTCCCTAATTGGCTGCCGTTTCTTTCATCTCTTGAAGATGTGAAGCTTTTACTGCCTGGGTGGTGTCATTAATTGTTAGTGAATTGTTCTTTTATGAGTAACAAAGCCTCTGGTATGGACTGCTTGTACGATTTAATCAGCAATCTTGTACTTTGTACCACCTACACACTGTGTGGATAAGAGTTTAGAGAAAAGTTATGTAAGGGAGATCAGGTGCTTTGTACTCACCTTTTTTTTTTTTTTTTGTCATTTTCATAGAATATAGACCATAACAAGGGAAAGTAAAGAAAATGAATGTATAATGCTTCATTGCGACTCATATCAACACATGACGGGTTGCATTGGAATTTGTTTTTCAGTCTTTATCAACCATACTGTATCTTCCATATTTGTCATCAGAATAATCAAAATAATATCAACGTAATACCCCTCCATGAGTCGTCACCTTATCGTGGTGGAGGGGTTTGCGTGCCCCTATGATCCTAGGAGCCATGTTGTCGGGGGCTTCATGCCCCTGGTATGGTCACCCATGGCAAACGGGTCCTAGGTGAGGGGCCAGACAAAGCACGGCTCACACAAGCCCCTTATGATGAATAACATAAATGGATTTCGTTTTCCCTCGCCCGGACGTGGGTCACCGGGGCCCCCCTCTGGAGCCAGGCCTGGAGGCGGGGCTCGAAGGCGAGCATCTGGTGGCCGGGCCTTCGCCCATGGGGCCCGGCCAGGCACAGCCCGAAAAGGAAACGTGGGTCCCCGTTCCCATGGGCTCACCACCTGTGGGAGGGGCCAAAGGGGTCGGGTGCAGTGTAAGCTGGGCGGCGGCCAAAGGCAGGGACCTTGGCGGTCTGATCCCCGGCTGCAGAAGCTGGCTCTTGGGACATGGAATGTCACTTCTCTGGCTGGAAACGAGCCCGAGCTGGCGTGCAAGGCAAAAAAGTTCCGACTAGACATAGTCGGACTTGCCTCTACGCACAGTTTGGTTTCCGGTACAAGCCCTCTCGAGAGGGGCTGGACTCTCTTCCACTCTGGAGTTGCCCACGGTGAGAGGCGTCGAGCAGGTGTGGGTATACTTATTGCCCCTCGGCTGGGCGCCTGCACATTGGGGTTCACCCCGGTGAACGAGAGGGTAGCCTCCCTCCGCCTTCGGGTGGGGGGGACAGGTCCTGACTGTTGTTTGTGTCTATGCACCAAACGGCAGCTCAGAGTACCCACCCTTCTTGGAGTCCCTGGAGGAAGTGCTGGAGAGCGCTCCTCCTGAGGACTCCATCGTTCTACTGGGTGACTTCAATGCTCACGTGGGCAATGGCAGTGAGACCTGGAAGAGCATGATTGGGAGGAACAGCCCCCCCGATCTTAACCCGAGCGGTGTTCTATTATTGGACTTCTGTGCTCGACACGGATTTTCTATAATGAACACCATGTTCAAGCATGAGGGTGTCCATGTGTGCACTTGGCACCAGGACACCCTAGCCCGCAGTTCGATGATCGACTTTGTAGTCGTGTCATCGGATTTGCGGCCGCATGTTTTGGACACTCTGGCGAAGAGAGGGGCAAAGCTGTCAACTGATCACCACCTGGTGGTGGGTTGGCTCCGATGGTGGGGGAAGATGCCGGTCCGACCTGGCAGACCCAAACGCTCTGTGAGGGTCTGCTGGGAACGTCTGGCAGAATCCCCTGTCAGGAAGAGCTTCAACTCCCACATCCGGCAGAGCTTTTTCCACGTCCCGGGGGAGGCGGGGGACATTGAGTCAGAGTGGACCATGTTCCGCACCTCCATTGTTGAGGCGGCCGACCGGAGCTGTGGCCGTAAGGTCGTTGGTGCCTGTCGTGGTGGCAATCCCCGAACCCACTGGTGGACACCGGCGGTAAGGGATGCCGTCAAGCTGAAGAAGGAGTCCTATCAGGCCGTTTTGGCCTGCGGGACTCCGGAAGCAGCTGACAGGTACCGGATGGCCAAGCGGAACGCGACTTCGACGGTTGCTGAGGCAAAAACCTGGGCGTGGGAGGAGTTTGGCGAGGCCATGGAGAATGACTTCCGGACGGCTTCGAGGAAATTCTGGTCCACCATCCGGCGTCTCAGGAGGGGGAAGCAGTGCAACATCAACACAGTTTACAGTGGGGATGGCGTGCTGCTGACCTCGACTCGGGACGTCGTGAGTCGGTGGGGAGAATACTTCGAAGACCTCCTCAATTCCACCTACACGCCTTCCATTGTGGAAGCAGGGCCTGGGGACTCTGAGGCGGACTCTCCAATCTCTGGGGTCGAAGTCACTGAGGTAGTTAAAAAACTCCACGGTGGCAAGCCCCCAGGGGTGGATGAGATCCGCCCGGAGTTCTTAAGGGCTCTGGATGTTGTGGGGCTGTCATGGCTGACACGCTTCTACAACATTGCGTGGACATCGGGGACAGTACCTCTGGATTGGTAGACTGGGGTGGTGGTTCCCCTCTTTAAAAAGGGGGACCGGAGGGTGTGTTCCAATTACAGGGGAATCACACTCCTCAGCCTCCCTGGTAAGGTCTATTCAGGGGTGCTGGAGAGGAAGGTCCGTCAGGAGGTCGAACCTCGGATTCAGGAGGAGCAGTGTGGGTTTCGTCCTGGCCATGGAACAGTGGACCAGCTCTACACCCTCAGCAGGATCCTTGAGGGTGCATGAGAGTTCGCCCAACCAGTCCACATGTGTTTTGTGGACGTGGAGAAGGCGTTCGACCGTGTCCCTCGGGAGGTTCTGTGGAGGGTGCTTCGGGAGTACGGGGTGCCGAGCCAACTGATAAGGGCGGTTCGGTCCCTGTATCACCGATGCCAGAGTTTGGTCCGCATTTCCGGCAGTAAGTCGGATTCGTTCCCAGTGAGGGTTGGACTCCGCCAAGGCTGCCCTTTGTCACCGATTCTGTTCAGAATTTTTATGGACAGAATTTCTAGGTGCAGCCAGGGCATTGAGGGGGTCCGGTTTGGGGACCTCAGAATCGCGTCTCTGCTTTTTGCAGACTACGTCGTGCTGTTGGCTTCTTCAGGCCGTGATCTCCAGCTCTCACTGGAGCGGTTCGCAGCCGAGTGTGAAGCGGTCGGGATGAGGGTCAGCACCTCCGAATCCGAGTCCATGGTCCTCGATCGGAAAATGGTGGAATGCCCTCTCCGGATCGGGGAGGAGATCCTGCCCCAAGTGGAGGAGTTTAAGTATCTTGGGGTTTTGTTCACGAGTGAGGGGAGGATGGAGTGCGAGATCGACAGGCGGATCGGTGCAGCGTCAGCAGTAATGCAGACTCTGTACCGGTCCGTCGTGGTAAAGAGAGAGCTGAGCCAAAAGGCAAAGCTCTCAATTTACCGGTCGATTTACGCTCCTACCCTCACCTATGGTCACGAGCTATGGGTCGTGACCGAAAGAACGAGATCCCGGATACAAGCGGCCGAAATGAGTTTTCTCCGCAGGATGTCCGGGCGCTCCCTTAGAGATAGGGTGAGAAGCTCGGTCATCCGGGAGAGACTCGCAGCAGAGTTGCTACTCCTCCACGTTTAGAGGAGCCAGATGAGGTGGCTCGGGCATCTCATCAGGATGCCTCCTGGACGCCTCCCTGGGGAGGTGTTCCGGGCATGTCCCACCGGTAGGAGACCCCGGGGACGACCCAGGACGCGCTGGAGGGACTATGTCTCTCAGCTGGCCTGGGAACGCCTTGGGATCCCCCGGGATGAGCTGGATGAAATGGCTGGGGAGAGGGAAGTCTGGGAGTCCCTCCTAAAGCTGCTGCCCCCGCGACCCGACCCCGGATAAGCGGAAAAAGATGGATGGATGGATGGATGGATGGATGGATGGATGGATGGATGGATGGATGGATGGATGGATGGATGGATGGATGGATGGATGGATGGATATCAAAGTAATAATCAGGAACTACCATGGGAATTATTTCATATTGGTAGCTGATTAAATTGCATGCGAGTGATGGAGCCGTTGCAGTTCAGTGTTTCTCACTGCATGGTGTTTTTTTTTGTTTTTTGTTTTTTTTTAGTACTGCGAGTTTTATATTTTAACAGAAGTTCAACTTTTGTAATTATGACTGTCGACATCACTAGTGCACTTTCCCACCCGTGAGGTGTCTCTTTCAAGTATCTGGAAACAAATCTCTCAATTTACCTTACAGGTTCTTTACATGTTCATCATGAGAACTTATTATAATTCCTAGAAACCAATGTTTGTTGGTGAGTGAACTCACAATCCCTTCACGTTTGCAAAGAATTCTCCAACATGTACTGATTTAAGGCAGTTGTGAGGCTGTGTGTTCAGCGGGGACAACCTATTTTCGATACTTTACCTTTTATGTTGCAATGGAAGTTCCCATCCAGACACACACACCATGACAGATACTGTATAATGGAGACAGTCATTTTGATGGAGTGGCTGTGGTCAGAGGGATATCTGAAAAATAACAGCCTCCACATACCACTGTGGACTGATGGCTCACACTGAGGATTTATGGCTGGATGACACACATCCACTGTTTGTCTCACATTGTATTGACTTGCATTAATTTCCTTGCGACCTAACATAACCCTTTGTGACTTTTAGCTGCACCACGTCTAATATTTTTTCCCGACATGAGCTATATCAAGACACTGCACAAATTGTGTCTTTAAAGAAATATACCATACATGTGAAATGCTGAGCAGTGATTACTGGTACCATATGTTAGAAAATTATTTAAACACCAAAAAAAAAACAACTATTATATTTCTCTCATGAATCTGCAACACATTTTTGGTAAAATAACAAAGATTGTAAGGTCACACTGAAGATTATGACTACTCTCCATAAAAATGTTGTCATGAATATATTTCCTGGTAATTGTGTAATTTTGTGCTTCACACCACCTTAACCTGAGTGCTTTGTTTTGTTCAGAGAAATAAAACAGTGCTGCGTAAAAATCAAAATAACAGTACCCTACAGTCGGAACAGAGGAAAAATTGGGTGGGTGTATAGAACTGGCATGCTACCTAATGCGGCTTTGACTTCGAAGAAAGATCAATTCTGACTTATCTATACAGTTTCCTTCCAAACAAAAAAATGTCAGAAAAAATAAAATACATCAACATTGTATTCAATATTCTCTGAGCTCTTTCCTTTCCTTCTGTTTCTGTATGATTGTCTTTATCCATCTTTTTCTTTCATGTCCTTCTCTTGTGGATCTCTTCCATCACCCATCATTATTACTGTTTGGAACCTCTTAAGAGTATTTCTTGGAACCACTTTTCATACTTTTATCATCTTCCACACATTTTCTTTTTGTCACACTGTTTGCAATGCCCTGACAACATTGTCATCTCTTTCTGTTCTCCTGTATGTGTTATAGTTCTTTCATTCTGTTAGCTGGTATGTAGTTTCTGAGAGATGTTTATGTTCCTATTTACAAATTTTGGATGATAAATGAACTTGTCTGCTTCTTAACAAATCAACAAAGAAGCACTGTCCACACACACAGTTGTGCTATTACAGTGTTGACATGCAAGAAAATGGATTCCTTCACAGCAAATTATGCAAACTTGCATGCACAAGAAGATAGCACTTACTGCACATCTCAGTCTCTGTGCTGAATTTGGTTTCATTTTGCACCCATAATTTCTCCACTGCAATTAGTATCATAAAAGAACAAACAGGGCAACTAGCATTCTGTTTCTACCATTTCGTGATTCCACTGCTTTACCAAGGTAACACTGCAAGCTGTTGACCTAGTAGTCATTTCCCATCTCCACCTATCAGAATCAGCTTTTTTTGACCAAGTTTGTGCATGCCAAACAGGGAATTTGACCCCGGTTGATCTCAGCCTCTGTACGACATTTAAGTGACCGACAACATTCAGGAAACTAACAACATTTAAGTGGCAAGAGCAGGATGTTATTGCACAGTGATGTCTCTGAGTCTCTATGAGTGGTGTGTGTTCATCAGAGTGACAGCCTGGGGGAAGAAGCTGTGTCTGTGTCTGCTGGTGTTGGCGTACAGCGCTCTGTAACGCTGTCCGGAGGGAAGTAGTTTGAACATACTGTGACCTGGGTGAGAAGGGTCTGCAGAGATGTTACTTGCATTTTTCCTGGTCCTGGACAGGTACAAGTCTTGGATAGATGGGAGGTTGATCCCGATTATCTTTTCCGCAGACCTGATTGTCCATTGCAGTCTGTGCTTGTCTTGTTTGGTGGCCGATCCAAACCAGACAGTGATGGAGGTGCAGAGGATAGACTGGATGATGGCAGTGTAGAAGGTCTTCAGCAGCTCCTGTGGCAGATTGAACTTCCTGAGCTGTCTCAGAGAGTACAACCTCTGCTGGGCCTTCTTCCGGACAGAGTCTATGTGGCCGCTCCATTTCAGGTCCCGGGAGATTGTGGATCCCAGGAACTTGAAGGTGTCTGTGGTGGGAATAGCATTACCGAGGAGTGGTGGAAGTGGCGAAGGGTCTCTCCTGAAGTCCATTGTCATCTCCTTGAGCAGGTTCAGCTCCAGGTGGTTTTGGCTTCACCAGTGGACCAGCAGCTCCACCTCCTGTCTGTACGATCTGCACATAGTAGCCAAACCCCAGGCAGCTCTACAGCGTGGTGGGGGATGTGTTCGGTGAGCCACATTTTGGTGAAGCACAGGGCGGCGGAGAATGAGAATCAGCAGTTCGTCCATCTTGTTCGCCAGGGAGCGGACATTTGAAAGATGAATTGATGGTAAGAGAGCACGGAACCCTTTCTGCCTCAACTTCACAAGGGCTCCAGCGCTCCGGCTAAAATCTCAGTCAAACTGCCTGGGTCAGTGAAAACCGGAGAGAAAGTGCCAGGAGAAGACTGTCTGATATTTAACAGTTCTTCTCTGCTAAAAGTGATCCGGCAATGGGCAGCAGAAGATGCAAAATAACACAAAGTAGCAGAGAGCGAGTCACCGAGGCAGCCATCCGCGGCGCCATCTTATTACGTCAGTCTTCTGATCTAATAGTCTTCGGAAGCGCTACGATCCCCTAGATCTAGCGGTGCTTCACCCTGTTCCCTAGCTACTCCTTGCGCTTTACTGCAGACCATTACTCTCCTGCTGCAGCACATGATTCAGTCACACGAGGAAGGTCCCTGCACTCCTAAGTGGCTTATTGAATCTTAAATAGATAAACCTGCCAAGAGTTCCAAGTTCCATTCATAAACTTAAATATCAGTAGATGAGCAGAAATATCGTTCCCTTCTCAGAGAGAAGATGATTGCCTTGGTCCTCATTAGGCAGCTGGAGGACATTTGAGAGCTTGATGATTGCTTATCCGTTAGTTAAGACACCTTCGTCTGGAATCTGACTTCTCATGGTGCCTGAAACATGTTCATCTCTGAATTTCTGGATGGGTCATGGCGGTTTAGCACAAGTCTAAAATAGGTATGCATGTAATTTTACAAATATCTGCGTTTCAGGTGGATATGCATTTGCACGTGTAAACTAGTAATCTCAACACACATCCACTCACCAGAGCTATATTAAAATGTCTTTATGGTCATGCCCATTCATTTCTTTGGCTTGTTATAGCTTGCCCAATCCTCTCCCATGTCATCCAATTTCTTTCATCACCCCTTCCGTCACCTGTAGTGAGTGCAACACCATCTTCTCCAATTGCTTTTGAAAGAACTGCAGTGACATCTACTGAAAGGAGGAGAATGAGGATTCACACCAATGATTGGCATCAAGAAAGAATCAGCATAAAGGGGAAATAATCTGACAGTTCAGTTGTGTAATAATAATTCAGGGTCTGATTGACTAAAATAGCATATAGTGGTGCTAAATTGCATGTGCACTCTGAGAGACTGCACACAAGGTGTCTTGGTTTGTTGAGTTTTTTTTTTTATGTATTGAGCATAACTGACTCAGACTGAAATTCAATTGAAAGATCTCAAATAGCAGGCACCAAATTAATCTAACGGATTGTATTGATGGCAATAAGTTTCAAGCTGGAAGTGAATGTTGTTTATAAAAGAGAGTTCTGTGCTTTAGAGAAGTAGATCTGATGGGGTTTTTTTACCACTTAACATTTGGAAGCACCACCACAAACACAAAAATCAAGATTTCAATAATTTGAATAAGCAAGCAAGTTTTTGCCTGTTTTCACGCACAGAAAGCTTCATTGAATCAGGCCCTTAGTTCCTTTCTTTCATAAAAAGACAGTCTTTCATCCTACTTGTGGATATGTCTTCTTTCCCTGTGGTTTTTCTTCAGCTCAGGAGCTGCTGCATGCTGGTAGATTTTTTTAGATGAACGCCTGTGATATTCAGAGGTCGGAAGGCCGTGTTTGTAATACAAAAGAATGGAAAAATTGTATTTATTTTATTTTTTTAACTACCACAATGGGAATATTGTTGTTTCACAGCAGAAGAATTGACAGTAGCAGAACATAATACCAAAGACACAAAAATAAAATGACGGTGCACTGTTGCAATAAATGTTTATTTATTTAATATTTATATTGGATATATACCGTGTAAAACAAAAAAAGGGGGGGGGGGCTTCCTACCTGAGGTCCCCTTCTACTTTAATCCTGAAGAGTTGCCGTGAATAAGGTGTTCTATATTAATGACTGGTGACATGTCTCTGCATGAGAAAACTGTTTTACTGCTCTTCCCTTAAGTGCTTTGTTTTTGTGTGTTTTGTGTGGCTGTTTATATGTGCGCTATGTGTGCATTGGTTTGAAAACAAATACTACTACCAGCAAGCAAGCGAGCTGCTACAACAGATTATATCATCACACATAACATCCTGGCAGACACCAAGAGCCCCCGGCACTACCTGGATTATAATCCCAGTGGGTTTTGCAGTGACCAGACAAGGAGAGGTGGACACCAAACCGGCATGCTTGAGAGGCTATGTTACGTGGCAGCACACACAACTTCACTGCTTTCCAGTGATTGCCTTGCAAACACGAGAGCCCTCTAACAAAATAGGTGAATTGAGACTGCTGGTTTCTATAAACAACTACAGTGTGGTACTATTCAGTTCATATCTGTTAAATTCAGACCCTTTTATCTTCCTCAGGAGTTTACTGCTATCATCATATAACAGGATGCTAATGCACACAGCGTTCGGTTTTATATGACACTTATTAAAAAGAAAATACACTGGACACATTTTATTCTAATATCTAGTAGCTGGCTACCGGGAGAAGCCATTACCATGTCTATATCATTTGGACTGCTGCTCCTCTTAATAGCAGATGGTATGCTTCACTCAGGAAAAGGGCAGAGTCAAGAATTGGCAGACTTGTTGGATTTAGCAACTTTGGGACTGTTTCAAAACAGCAAATTGGGATGCTTTAGAACAGAGGTGTCAAACTTATTTTCGTCGTGGGCCGCATCATAGTCATAGTTTGCTTCAAAGGGCCATTAAAATTGTCAACTCAAATAAATGTATGAACGTCTCATATTGTATATATGGTATAGGCTACAAAACAGAGACTAATAAAAACTCTTCATATATTTAAAAATGAAATATTGAAATCAAATCAAATATTTGAAAATAAAAAATATTTAAAAAAATTAATGGTAATAAAAATTGTTAACAATATCTCTATTTTTTAAAAGTGAAAACAATTTGAAATTTTGGAATTGAATTCGATCCACAATTTGTCTTCGCAGGCCACCTAAAATGATGTGGCAGGCCGGATCTGGCCCCCGGGCCTTGACTTTGACACGTGCTTTAGAATATCAGGATCTGGAGCAGCAGTAGCAACAGCTGTTTTGGATTGTATAAATTTCTGCACAGGTATCATCACACATGACAGACGCATCGAGCTTTATTTCCACAAAAAGCACTGGATGCCAAAACTAGTGTAGTGCCTTCTCGGGGGAAAAGGTCTGGTTAAGAGGAGCTCAACCTCACTGTCAGAGCCAACCTGAAGTGAGGGATCGGAGAGGCCAAAGGTGCATTAAAGACAAGTACTGCGGACTGCTTCAACAGCAACGATGCTAGTTGCACGGCTTCTTTTGCAGTTCATTTCTGACCTGATGTTTAACTGATTTATGGTTGTGCCCCATGACTCTGAGAGCCTCACCTCCAGTCAAGTTTTTCAACACGTAAAATCTTCCACAAAACTTGTGAGGGACATATTAGGACTCAACCATTTGCTTCCATTTCCTGAACTGCTGTAACGGAAATGTCAACAACTGCCAGTTGCCGTAGAGCAAGCGATCTAAATTTGATGCACAAGAGCTTCAGCTTAGCGGGGAGCGTAGTAGTGTTTCTCAAAGTCACTGCGAACATCCTTCTTGATTTGTTTAATCATTTTTCAGATGTGGTTGGTTTTATGCTGTTGTTAAAGAATAATCTTTTGTTTGGAGGCTTGTAATTTACTTACTTTTGATCAAACAACATGATAATCTTGTGAGATGAGAGGGACTTCAGGTAATGCAAGCATCTTGGATCGGAACACCATCAAACTCAGTGGGATTCCAACTTTGATGTTTGTTAAAGTGTACAAGTAACCTCTAATTTGTTCGGGTTTAGTATCATATAAAACAGCAAGAACCTGTTCAATCACAATCAAAATACTCATCAATATTGGCACTTATTTACATTGAAATGTAACAATTTTAACTTATGCAAATAGTAAAATAAATCAATTAATATTGATATACCTTGATATATGATATATTTAAAAAAATGTTTTTGTGATGAAGATGCAATGTGAAGGGATAGGGTACTAATTGCACTTATGTTTTATTGACCAAGCGAGCTTGTACGGCTGAATGCTAGGAATTGCACATTTACATAACGCAATATACCCAATTCGGATGTAGAGGGGAATCAAAAACATGAGTTTGAATGTCTTAAAAAAATAAAAAAAAAACGGGAAAAAACGCATTGCTCTTTTAACACGTAAATGTTATAAAATTATAAAGTTCCTCTCTTCCCCCAACCCTATAGATTTATTGAGGTGTTTATTCCAGTGCATATGTTTTATGAATTAACAGGCAGGGTTGGGTGGAGGACGTTAGTGCCCCATATTTCCTTATTATGCTTGTCGGGGTGATGGAGCACACAGTGCTGGATCAATATAATGGTCGTCCTATATGCACATTCCCTAGGACACACAAGTATTGACACGATACCAATACAGTAGTAGCTGCATGCACAGAATGATAAGCATGCACGTTAGCAGACATATAAACTCACGTGAAAGGTTTTACCTCGTTTCCCATTTCCTTTCGTATGAGATGATTATAGAGTACTATGAACAACAGTGTCGCTGCCCTGCACACCTGCTCTTTGTGCAGTAGGTGCTGTGGGATGTTGAGACATTGTGACCTGTGGCCATGAATCATCTGCTTCTTCAAATTAAACCCGGTGTGTCATAAACACATTACGGCAAGCATGCATTTCAGCATAGCTGTAGAAAAACATAACTGTATATGTGTGTTTATATGATTAGCAGAGCGGCTGGTGTCACAGTTAAGGGTAGTAAAGCACAGAACTAAAATAATGTGATGAGTTTAATGAGCGGAACATCTATGCATTCAGGCTCCCCAATGCCCTACTCGCCACACTCCATGTGTGCACACAGGCAGCTCCAAGCTCAGCCGGGAGGTAATGTGATTCGACTGGAACGATTAATCTTGCTCAGGTGAGAGTGCATTGGGGGAAACATGGGAGGCCACAGGGGGGAGAGATATGGCTGGAGATGTTAGCTTAAATGTAAACGGGTAAAAAAGAGAGGATGCATGACATCGGGCCATTGATTCTGCCTGTTTGTCTGTCTTGCTGTCAGAATCCACTCCCAAGTCCTCTAATCGTCTAATCTTGCATTGTGATCTGGTGTTTTTTGTATAATTCAATTTTCAATTGCTTTTTACGCTAAACTTTTGTACGTTTCCCAACATCCGCTTGGTTTTCATGCAAATATTTTCTGACATTGTGTGCCCACAAAAACTTAAATATACAATCGTGACTTACCGTATTTGCCGGTGTACAGGTCGACTCGGTGTATAAGTCGACCCCCTAAAATTCGACGGAAATTTACGATTTTATGATATATCCTTTGTATAAGTCGAGCTCAATTGTTGCATTATATTAAACTTCAAAATTCAATATGCGAAATTTATTGACGAAATGTGTTCAAATTCCGGGAGGCCGTGCGCATGCGGCTGTTTATAAGCACCGCGGAGGAGATCGCGGCCGGCGAGCTCGCGCACGCCACCCGGCACCAACGGGAGGCCGGAAATAGCTCCAAGCCGAGCGGATCGGCACTTTATAAGCACCGCGGAGGAGATCGCGGCGCCTCATTGGACTTCCAGCGGCCGGCGAGCTCGCGCACCCGCCCGGCACATCCGGGAGGCCGTGCGCACGAGCCAAGTGGCCGAAAATAGCCCCCGCCGAGCGGATCGGCTGTTTATAAGCACCGCGGAGGTGGTCGCGGCGTCTCATTCGACTTCCAGCGGCCGGCGAGCTCGCGCACCCGCCCGGCACATCCGGGAGGCCGTGCGCACGAGCCAAGTGGCCGAAAATAGCCCCCGCCGAGCGGATCGGCTGTTTATAAGCACCGCGGAGGTGGTGGCGGCGCCTCATTCGACTTCCAGCGGCCGGCGAGCTCGCGCACCCGCCCGGCACATCCGGGAGGCCGTACGCACGAGCCAAGTGGCCGAAAATAGCCCCCGCCGAGCGGATCGGCTGTTTATAAGCACCGCGGAGGTGGTGGCGGCGCCTCATTCGACTTCCAGTGGCCGGCGAGCTCGCGCGCCCGCCCGGCACATCCGGGAGGCCGTGCGCACGAGCCAAGTGGCCGAAAATAGCCCCCGCCGAGCGGATCGGCTGTTTATAAGCACCGCGGAGGTGGTCGCGGCGTCTCATTCGACTTCCAGCGGCCGGCGAGCTCGCGCACCCGCCCGGCACATCCGGGAGGCCGTGCGCACGAGCCAAGTGGCCGAAAATAGCCCCCGCCGAGCGGATCGGCTGTTTATAAGCACCGCGGAGGTGGTGGCGGCGCCTCATTCGACTTCCAGCGGGCCGCGCACTCGCGCACGCCGCCCGGTTCAAATTTTCTAAGTGCAACGCACACTGAGATGCATGAGAAACGGCCTTGGTTACCATCACATTTGAAGCGATGAATACGAAGTTAAATTTTATGACTCGGTGTATAAGTCGAGGTCGATTTTTTTCGGTCGATTTTGGATCGAAAAAGGTCGACCAATACACCGGCAAATACGGTAATTCTCATTGAGAGAACATCATGCTACATGTTTATCTGAATTATTTGCTATCTATTTTGGCTTGTTTATTGAATGTGACTGCTAAATTAGATAAGATACAATAACATAAGATAGCTTTTATTATTAGTTACACAATGAGGCCCCCCAAAAAAGTTCAGTTTCATCCAAATGGTCACGTATCAATTTCGTTAACCATTTATATTAATTTACATTGCTTTCTGAATATAAAACTATACTCCATAAAACACAGTTTTAAAAATATTTTGGAATTGAAGAATAGTCACTCGCAGTGCAAAAGATGGATGGATGCCTAGAGGATGGATGGAGCGGAGTAATCTAATTGTTTCTTTTAAGAATTATACCTTCAGTTTCATCCGATTAGTTTTTCACCAGATTAATCACCCCAAAAAACACTGTACCATCATTTTAGCTTTTTATGCGTTTCCTTGTTTACCCTGCTCATCACATCCTCTGGCAATGTTTTTCTGTATTCTATTTGCTCCGTATCCTAAGGCGTATCACCCATGTGTGCAATTTTAATGATGCCCATCATCACCTTCTTCCCTTTAGTATATTAAAATGATCCCCTTTTCTTCTTTTATTTTAATAGTATCTAAAATGTTTCTGTAAGTTGTGGGGATATTTTCTGAAAGTTCAACATTCTCGAATTCCAGTTAGGGAGCTAATTTCCGTAAATGTACACGCTTAAAACTGCTGGTGTGAAAATGGAACCAACCCAGGAAGTTATATGTCTATGACCAATTTGTTGGTTTCTTTTCTATGAAAATGAAAATAAGTTGTTTTGGGATGGTCCAATTTTTAACTTGAATTTGGTTGTTTTTAACTTAGCATTTTTAAGGGTGTAGTTTAAAGTCAGTTGTAAAGCTCCAAACATCGTCATTGCGTCACTTGCTCAACATTCAAAGGCGTATCACCCTGTGTGCAAATTTAATGATGCGGGTTATCCAAAGCAAGAACAAGAGGTATATTTCGCAATGTTATTTAACTGCGCCGGGGTTCAAGCAAGTTTGCTAAACTTGGTTGACAGGAACAGTGATGAAATCTAAGCTAATTTTAAATTGCTAATAGTTGAACTAGAAACACAATGAAACCAGTCATTCTCATTCGTTTTAAAAAGTTTATTTCCATTTTCAAATAAAGTGGGTAATTGTTTTTGGGGACCCAGAATTTACCCAATTTAGCTGGTAAGCTCCTTGGCAGCAGTAATGGGGATAAACAGTAGGAGCGGCAGCCTCATCATACTGCGTCTGCTGTGTACTTTCGCACACAGACACACTGGTATGCATGCACACACACTCCCAGACCTGTCTTATTCTGCCACAAATATTTATAAATCCCAAAATACAGCTTCATATGAATAAGCACCATGCCAACGAGCCTATTAGCCAAGTCGATTTGTATAGACACACAGCACACACACGGAGGAATTCCAATCTCTAATGTTGTATCTTGTGCAATCCATAGCAATATGCCATCCCTTTAATTTTAATTAATACATCAGAGTATTCCAACATTGTTTGTGTTACCAAGAGATGACCACAAAAGAGGGAATACTAACTTTTAGTATCTAATAAATCATAACACTGCATGATGAAAGAATAAACTCGTATCAACTTTAGGAAGTCCAAAGCGACAAATCATATATAGTATAAAACGTTAAGCGCTGTGACAGGCTATAATAAGATCAGATGAGTTTTTATCAAAATTACACCTTAAATATGAAATTAGCATTGGAATTGTTACTTTTAGAGTGGTGTTAATCTGAAAACTATGCTTATAATTGTAATTGTAATTGTGCAATGCAGCCTGGTGTTAACAACTTGTACATTTTGCACCTCTGATATTGCTAATTAAGTTACTTTGTCAGTTTTAAAAAGTGTTTACCACCTTCATCCTTATTAAAAACTCAAAGACCAACACTGTAGTATTGCTTTCATCAGGCCACCATTTTCACATAAAGATAGAGCCAACAAGGTGTTTCCAGGTAAATTTGGCATCGTCTGTGTAGTCATAGACTAGAAATGTGTGGAGGAAGATTTCCATGTAGGATTGATTGACACATAAAGCCCAAGAGCCACTCTTCCTGCTCCACAGACCCTGACACGTTCCCATTTTTCACCTCCTCATCTCTCGCTTGCATATACATTTTGTCTTCCTCCTTACTTCTCATCTGACGGTTATTCATGCTTTTCTATACCTGAGTGGATGCTCTGCTCTAACTTACACTCATGATTGCTGATATGTAGCCTCATCTATCTCAACGCTTTTCCAGGTTCACAGCACTCGTGTTCCTCTTGAACATATTGCCATCATCGAGTCATCATTGCAACAGTTGATTCTGTGAGCCGCAAAGAGTCCTTAGTGGAACATTTCAAAGCGTGCGGTATAAATTGACAGCATGTTATCATTTTTTCTAATGTTCCGCTCTGCACATACTTGACAACACTTACGTGCCACTTTTCACAGGATAAAACAAATGTCGTTGACAGCTATAATATGTTTTTCAGCTGTCATACGATACTGATATTTAAATCTGTAGCGCCACCTCAAAGGCACTACACCAGGCACACCGACCAAAACTTCTAACCATACAGACCCAGATCTTTAACAAGATCATTTTGAATAACATTTTGAATTCAACTTGTTTGTATATTCATTAAAGAGAATGGATGGATGGATAGATGGATGGAATTTATGGTAGTTAGCATTTTTTCTTTAGAGTAGCAAATGTCTAAAATGTTGCCCCTTGATCTTCTGAAATTGATACCTACAGATTTGCCTGCTTATGGATTTATACATTTTTCTGTTACTGTGGGGCTTCCATTATTTGCTTAATGATGCTGTTTTGTGCTCAAGCCAAAGCCCTGTCTAATAAAATATTCTAGCAGGATGTTGGTGCCAATAAACTATGTTATAATGAGCAGAGGAGTGTTTAGGACAACAACGTTAAAGCTGCACAGAGCTGAGTTGACTGATACGTAGGTCATGTCAAGAAGTCCTCCGTGTCAAAAGATTCAGTCAAGTAGTGTTCTAATTGCATTGCAATACACTGACTTCTCCTTGGGGAATGCTGATTTCTTTAGGGAAAAGTACCTTAGAGTAAAAAAGCCAGATTATAACATAACAAAACAGGGAGGCGATTTAAATGTCCGTTTGATCCTTAGCAGGAAACTCTTAGTTCTTGTAGATGTGGATTTTGTTTGCAGTTAGATGTTTTTTTAGGAATGAGGTTAAACGCTATCATTTTTAGTGGCCTTAAAAACAACATTAGGTATTGAAGGAATTGAAATAATGTATGAACAAATACTTTTCAATATCATATGTTTCAAAGTCAAAAGTCAAAATCTGCTTTATTGTCAATTTCTTCACAGGCCAAGACACACAAATTACGTTCCCACTATCCCACGGTGACAAGACATAGTTCACAATGTACATGCAAGTAAACAACACAAGAAAATAAAACAAGAAGGCACAAACAATGAATAAATAAGAGCGATGAATAAATAATAAATAAACAAATAACACAATAAATAAGAGGAGCAAAAATGGAGCAAGTGTGCATACAGCAGACAGTCAGAATATAGCGCAAAAACTACAGGACGCTACGCAGAAGGGGGAAGAGAGTTCAGGATCCTAACAGCCTGGAGAATGAAGCTGTTGGTGAGTCTGGCGGTGCGGGAGCGCAGGCTCCTGTACCTCTCCCCAGAGGGCAGAAGATCAAACAAAGAGTGAGCGGGGTGACTCACATCTCTCACAATCGTGGTCGCCTTGCGGGCGAGATCAATTTGATCATCATCAATTTTGACTGCACATTCTCAAAGTGAGTAATCAGCAAATTTCAAGACAGACTTTTCTAGACTTCTTGAGCAATTAGTCAATTAATTTGCCAACTTGTTATAGTATATTGCATTCATGTATAAGCACTTACATTAATGCATTTTTCAGAATCTTTACCTGCACCATTAATGCTTTTTGACAAACCTTTGAGAAGCTGGAGAAAAGCAACTGGGGTCACATTCCGAAAAGAACGCGTGATAGGTGAAATCCGTGAAGTAGAAACCTGTATTTATGTACCATTATTATACAGGTATAACATTGAAACCAAAGGACAAAACTTGTTTTCAGACCCAATCATTTGTTTAACAGAGAGAAGTAAACACTTTCTTCTAGATAACTATAGTAAAATAATAATTTTAATCATCAATTCAAAGTACCTATTATATAGTGCGCCTCTGCGGCCTGACTCCGCTCCGCAGTGTCATTTTCATCTGTGAAAAAAATCCGTGAACCAGCGAGGCCGTGAAAGGTGAACTGTGATATAGCGAGGATGACTGTATTCCAATGGCCTATCAACTGTAAAGAAGTTTTTTGTAGGTCAAACTGGTAGCCACCGATGCCATTTTCCTCATTAGGCAGTCTATTATCAAAATACCTACCTGCAAACCACTCTACAACCGTCATCCCCCTCAATTTTAATATTTCACAAATCATCAAATCATTGTTGATTTGGAAACACGGGCAAACATCTTGTTTGAATCACAATTAGTGAGCAGCAGATGTGTGTCTGTGCATGTGGGCTTGTGTGTTTGTATGTTTGTGTGTGTGTTTTCCTTTTTTTTTTCCTTGTGTGTGACAAAGCACTTTGAATATGATTTACGACGAACGAAAGACCAGAGTCTGACCTGATTTGTTTACCTGCTAAAAAGCCTTGCCTGCACACCCACTAACACACAAATGAACCAGCATGCAAATCATCATAATCACAGGTAAATCGTTTCCACAAATAAGATTGATGATCAGTGAAAGTCATGTTGAGTGGCACATTAAAAATCTCTCAGCAATTTCATAAATGAAAATTCAAAGACTAAACAGTACTCACACACACACACACACACACGTGCGTGCACACATAGATTCCGCAATATGGATTAATACATATCTTATATAACGAATTCTCCACAGTAAGACTCACTCTGGTATTTCAATCCCACCCCCATCCGCTTTGACCAATGCATGAATCTTTTAACCTTAAACTTTTGAACTCATCTCTTAATTGTATTGGACTTAGGGGCTGTTGATGTCATTAGTTTCTTTTTTTAGGTCTTGGCATGAGTCATGTTGAAGATGACAGGCCTCTAGCGCATACACTCCATACAATCTATGACTGGGAAATAAAGAAATAGAAAAAGCATGCCTCCACCCACATATGACCCGGCCACCATCCCCACCGCCCCGAGACTCACATACACACACGCACACTAGCAAAGAGTAAGATGTCGTGTTAACAGCCATCTGTTGAGGTAGAAGAACAACGGTACTGCTGTGATTGTGTTAAAAAAATCATAAGATGAGTTTAGGCATGCGTGTGTCACACAGTGCACGTTGCTTACCATGATCTATTTATTTTTGAACAGAGCAATTGAAGGTCATTCACAACGCCTGCATAACAGCTTTCTTTCTAATCTCTCTCCGATTCTGACAGCGCTTGTAGTCATTCCCGCAGTGACTCATATTACCACCCCCAAGTGAGGCGGTGGGCCCGGAGGATGAAAAAAAAAATTTGAAGAGATAACCTTTCATGGAATCAAAGAAGATGGGATAAAGGAACAGTTGGGTTAAGGAGAGGGCAGAGGGTTATTTCAGGGGCACCTATATGTCCCTCCCATTCATTTTTTTGTGCATAATGACACATGGTGGTTTGTTCAATCAATGTGCATTGATCATATAACTGTGCTAGAAAAACATCAACTTTGGAATCTTTAGCTTCTGTTCATTATGCGATTTAAATCCAAAACATATTTGGTACAGGCCTTAAATTTATACAACCATCCATGAATCATTTAGGTGTACAATCGTTACATAGGTCCAGGGAAATAAGTCCTGGCTCCCAACTGGAGATGCTCGAGGATGTCACACAAGACACACGCAAGCCCACAGGGTCATCAGACAGGCAGCACAATTCAACCACACACCTTATCTGAATCCAACAGCGTTGAGTGTGCAAGTCACACACTGGAGCTCAAGCTTGATGGGGTTATCAAGTTGGCACCTCTCTTCACAGATGTTTCATTGAATTATTCCCATGACCCCTCTCGAGAAGCTCAGCAGTGATTTCCAACATCCCAGAGCTGCACTTAAACTTAGAGGACAATAGCCATTGCGGGTATTCCACAAAGATAAAGAACCATTTCTCATTATTCTACTTAGTGACTTTGTCAGTCTCTTTGCGAGTGAATTCAGGTCCACAGCTCTTTACAATATAGACTAATTTAATTAAAAAGCACCCAGGGATTTGACCTTGCTGGAACTTTTGATGGGGAGAGGAGACAAGAATGTCAGTGGATAGAATACTCTTATTTTACAGACTCTCAAAAATTTGAAATTACAGTACTATCAGAAAATTAAAATTGAAAACTACATTAGTCAGTTACAGTGTATTTGTACATGCAATAGCTACCTTTGATAAACAATATAAAATGTATTTCAACATATATTCTAAGATCACATCTTTTTTTTAATCATATTCTTTTAGTTATGATTTAAATTCTCTAGTGCGGCCCAGAGAGAACGTTTTTCCAACCTCCTCCTCATCTGTTTGACTATTAGTTAACAGATTTGGTCATTAGACTGTTTTCCCACATTTCATCCTGTACCACATGTCTTGTCCTGTCACACTCCACAACAGCCTGACATTATTTACACAACACCATCAGAGCAAAGCCAATCTGATTGCCACCTCAAGCGTTTGTCCCATAGCGCTCCATGCTGCATACAGCAGGAGGTACAGATAACCTCGCCACCTGCCCAATCCGCAATCTGTTTATAACGAGATGAAGTTTGACGAGATGTGGCGGAGGGAAACAGGAAACCCACTGAATTGTTACACAGGTTTGACGTTTAATGTCCCCTACTTGAACATATGACATCGTTTTCAAGCACTGACAGCTGAGCAAAAAAAATGCAATCTCTCACTGTTGTCACTTTTGTAGTGGGAGGATGGAGGGAGATTTGTGAGAATGGAAAAAAGAGGGGTTAGTGGGGAGAGGAAGGGAAAAAAAAGGCCGGAAGGTAAAAAAAAAAGCAGAGGGCAGAGAAAGAGCATCTTTTTTTTCTCAGTGAAACTGTCAGGAACCATAATCCCATTTTGCACAGTTTGCCGTGTGAATCAAACATATTGAAGAGCAGGGAGAGAAAAGAAAGATGGGGATTACGCAGCAGGAGAGGGGATAGAGGCTTAATAGTACGTTTACATGACATCGATCCACGAAAAACAGGAAAGTTTTACTTTTGTGTTTTTAGAAAGTTTCTCCTACTGACAATAATCTTATCTAAGCATGGAAATTGTTTTTTTTTTATATAAATACCTTCATCACATAAAGCAGAATCTCTAAAGTCAACCACAACCAGGACACTGATTGACCTCTGATTTGTTCCTATTTTAAAACAAATATTCCCATTCATCACTGATTGATATGCCTTAAATCCTTAAAAACCCTTGTGCAATAATATTAGTTTTCATGAAAAACACTAAATTTTCCAAACTTTTGAACGGTAGGGTAACAACAAAAATGAGATAACAGTGAATGAAAGTAGCGGTTAGCTTCTCAAGCTTGAGCAGTTCCAATTCCGGTGCTAGTCTAAAAATAGTCATACCAACTCGATTGGAAATGGTGTCGAGGAACCAAGGCAACGGCGGAGCGTGAAGTTCCATCTTCGTCAGTAAAATGTCATGTCCAATAAAGTGCCGGTAATATTTTTGTGATAACGAGAACTTTATCCACATGCACCAACCGACACGATGACACTTGTGTCTCTTGGCGACACTGTGCCGTAACACTTGTCACAATGCCACATAGTCGAACAAGCAAGGATGGGAAAGCATCAGATCAAAAATGGTTCAGGGAAGACAGTCAATGTACGTCTCTCTCAAAAACATGTACGGATTTCCAATGTTATTGCTTTCATTTTCAGGATCATCAATGCTGCTAACCACAATACATGGTGTCTTTTGTTGTTCGAGGCATGCTTAACATGGTGGACAAGAAGCAGATAGTGTTGAATATATTGAGATTCATCTCTCTGGCCAAATACTGTGTGTAACTCCTCATTACAACCATGAGAAAGCAAGAGATAGGAGACTCTAATCCCAGATTGCCTCTCATTGCACATTCAGTCAGTATTGGAGCTGCCCGCAACTTCAGGTCAAGATCCAAAATATGCAACAGGCAAGAAAAGCAATATGTTTTAATGAGCTGCAGAAAGTGGCTTTGTTTCTCGAGGCACGGCCTGAATATATTTATAAGCCTCTGCTAACAGCACTAACCTGGCGCTCATATTGCACAGACCAATAAACGAACAATGACCAGCAAACAGAGCGCATGATTCTTTCTGCTCGGTATTTCCACCAAACTAAGCCAACACAAAGCCCTTCGCTGGCAGCTCAGAATGATTTACGGCCTTGTAATGAATTTGATGTGCCTCTGCCATTTCAGGCAACAGCCATTCAAACTTAAAAAGCATGTGGCTTGTAAATTTAAACCATGCCGCTCTTTTCATTTGAGAGTGTGAATATTGATACATTGCTAGTGGAAGGACATGCTTGGGAATAAAGGATGGACAATGTGCAACTAATTCATGTTCTTTTCAGTCTCAGTCAGATACATTTTACTGTGTCATCTCATATTTTGCTGGACCTTTAACGGCTATGCATTATTGTTCCTACCTTTAGCTTTGCAAGATTGGTTCAGTTTTGTGGCAAGTCCCAGGCTGCCTTGCATCACATTGTGCGAAATATTCAAAACATGATTGCTGCTGTGCCTGGCTAAGATCAAGGGAAATAAAGTTGGACATAAAATGTGTACAATTGTGCAGACAAGGGTGTTATGCGAGCTGTGCCATTGAGATCCTTTGTTCATTAACATTTTGCGTCATCTGGCAATGGAATCGGGAGAACATAAAGATGGTAATGTAATCCATAGTTGTCCTATGTTTTCCTTGAGTATAGAAAATTCCCATCAGTTTTATGGTGAGTGGAACTAAACTGTGCTGTTCTCTTGAAGGCTTCAGGATGAATGGAGGCAGCGAAGAATAATTGTAAAGGTGTCTGAAAATGATAATGTGTAAAAGATAAAGAAAGTAAATGAACATTGTCAGTCCTGTAGAAATGGTTCCGCGCTTCGAGTCTACCAATTAGGAAATACGCACTCCTGTTGACGGTGATGGCTTTGACAAACCGTTTTATATCAACAATAAAAGCCTGGGATGCATGAATGATGACTCACATGCAGCAGTTGCACAGGGCCAGACTGTTGTGTATCTCCAAATGAGAAGCATTAGTGTCCCTACTCCGCATGTTACTTTTTATTATGTTGTGTAATGGAAATGTGTCACATGTTCTGTTTTTGTAAATCGTATCATACAGACTGTTCATTATCCTGAGTCTGATTAAAGCTACAATGACGGAATCAACAAGTCGCTATGGCTTCTTCTTCTTCTTTTATTATTTCCAGTATATTAGGCTGACACATGGCTGAAATTGGATCAATGTTTTTAGTGTCCATGAAAACAGTGCATCCAATTATAATTTTAATCCAAACTCTAAACCAAGGGTGCTCAAACTTTTTCAGCTTACGAGCTACTTTTAAAATGACTAAGTCACAAAGATCTACCCACCCCAATAAAATAAATAAATAAATAAATAAATAAATAAATAAATAAATAAATAAATAAATAATATAGTGCGTGTATTTTTGTAACGCACTCAGAAAATGACATTGTGAGAAAAAATTCCGTATAAAAATGATACGTTTTTGGCTTCTTACTTGGTCCAGCAACCCCACTCATTTTTGATGGTCATAAACTTTCTTTTGTTTAAAAGAAAAAAGCGAGTTGATAAGCTTATAAACTTTAGCGGTTTGTGTGTACACGGCCGTTAAACATGCTGCGGTGAGGGGTTGTAGTCACTGTCTATTGCGCATGTGCTGTTCACTGTGATTGCCTCCCGACAGGCCTACCTGTATGTCAATAAAGCGATGGGCTGGATTCTAGCATACAGCATTGTTTTGTTTTTTTAAACGTCATGCGATCGACCAGTAGGAGCTTGATCGACGTATTGAGCACCCCTGCTCTAAACGGATTAAAGGAACCTTGTCAATGTAAACGTACTGTCTACGCATACAGTCCTTTAAGCAAATGTGTTATTTCTGAAGTATGTATCAATCTATTGACGCTTTGCACTAATCATTGCCAAAGAGGTACCTCACGGATTCAAAAAGATTGGTGACACTGGCCATAGGACATCAATGAAGACTGAATTGCAGGACTTGTTCCTCTGCATATAATTCAATATTACATTTTTATTTATTATTGAAATTTACTTGGCATCTTTGAAATTTGTACACAAAACATCAGCACCACTTGTGAGTGAAAGGAAAAGAGACTGTGGACAACAATCGCAGTCCTGTATAGTTAATGTACATCATTTTGAATGTTTTGTGCATAGTGTGTACATTGTTGTGAAGAGTTGTCCATTTAAAGAACGCTTGGATGTGAGTAAGATGCAAGCACTGGGGGTGCAATGAGGCAGGTGGTAATCTCTGTGTATTTGCTCCTTAGAAAAGAGTGTAATGGTGCATGTTCATCCTCTTTCATTTGTCAAGAAGTAGGAATTGCCCATCTATAAAGTGCGTATTTTACAGCTTTTGTCATTTCTAGGCTTTTTTTAATTGCTCTTTGCCTGGAGCACCATTCCCTCCACACTTTTAAGTCGGCAAATGTCTGGCTCTGGCTCCCTTTAGACAAATATGCACATTTGAGCACACAGAAAGAGCTTATACATTGCCTTGCATGTATGCACCCACACACATACACAGATAGGCAGACCAATAACCAATCTTGCTTCCAGACAGGGCAAGCTAAACCCAAAGGGAACTTGACTGTGTAATTCTGGCTGAAAGGAAGCAAGCCTCAGTGATATAATAGCAACAATCTGACTGAAGGCGGTTTCATTTCTGTATCAAACTGGCTGTAATGAAGGCTGAATGACGCCGTGGAAGGGCACAATAGCTCAGATATTGCTTCTAATTAATCTGGCTCATGTTTGAAACATGAATTAGATCTTTTCCAAGCTAAGCAATAGATGTAATTAAGTCCATTCACCACGACACACTCTGTTTCATGGCCTTTTTTTTTCAACTTTTTCTTTCATTTATTCTGTTTTTTGTGCTGAGGCTAATACCACTGATTCATCCACGCTCGCCGATTTTCACACTCTTACGCACGCTCTGAAAAATGTCAATCTTTTTGTGAAGATGTTTAATATTCTTCTCATTTCCTCTCAATATTTCAGTGCATGTGTTCTCTCGTGGCTCTTGAGGGAAGAACCTAACGAGCATCTCGCCTTGACAATGTTACGTCTCTCTGTTACAATGGATATTGGTCCAGCCTCTCTGGCTCTTGTCTGCTCACTTTTTAAAGATGAGCCGACACCAAATTGACACCAGCAGAACACCTGAATTAACATGATTTTCTCAGGTTTCTCCTCCAGAGTGCCAACGTATCTCGTTGACATTCTAAGGGAGGAGGAAGAAGCCCTCAGGTGATCATGAACTTAAGGCTGATTCAATCAAAACCAAATAATATTAGTAGCACCATTATTTATTTGTAACCTAAATGATGTGAAAATGTATCTTACATCTTGATATCAGTTTGATTGTTATGAATCTGCAGTATAGTGTATTCCATCCGTATTGCACCGTACTTCACCACACCAAATACCAATCCAATCATCTTTCCATCTTATTAACCTATCTATTTCTTTATTTTTTCCTGATGTCACAACAGAGTCTGGAGCTCATGGAAATTGAGTTATTCTCCTATTCCACTGCCCAGTACCAGACATGCTCAGATCTACCATACTTGTCTTTGTTTGCAGTTACCAGCTCTGCAAAATAACACTTGAAGCTGCTCTGACAGCACGGTCGTGGCACTGCATTTAATGCATCAGTAAGCAACAAAGGTGCCAAATGTAATGTTTAGGCATGGACTTGTTTGTTTTTACTGAAGTGAAAGGAAGCGAAACATTTGGAAGTGTGAGAGCAGAGTTACAAGACATCTGTCAAAAAGAAAAAAATGCCAGGGTTGCTAATTTTGTATTTTCAGTTCATGCACTGTAACTATATGTATACAGTAGTGGCATGATTCATGAGAATGTTTCAATTTCTTGTAAGCCAGTTTATTTATTTCCCACGTGCCATCTTTTTACCTACGTGTTCTTTGGGGTTACTCTTGATTTAGCCTTATTGCCAAATGGTTTTCTCAAGGCTATGCAAATGTTTCGTCAGCATCATTTAATTCTCCTCCCATGTAGTGTGGAATTATTTTTGTTCTCATAGTTAAATGTAGGTCTGTTGTAATGCTATTTTACCATTTTTATTTACCACACTTTTTATGGCTGCATTTCTATTGCAAGCCTTAGTGCCCAATTCCGATTTAGTGCCTATGACCACTTTTATGACTGAATCATTAATATCTACTGTCAAGTGACCCATTTTGAAATCATTGTGCTTATATTTACTGAACACATAAAGCAGCTTGTAATGTGCACATGCCCAAATGGCCGGTAAACAAATATGTGCCAGTTCAGAAACAGAAGTGACAACATTAGTCAGCAACAACAAAGTAATACGGCACAGTATAATGTTAATTATGCTGATACAGAAAATGTTTTTCCTGTAATTTCAGCAGTAATGTAATAGACCTTTTTCAAATATGGAGTCTGGGTAAGCAGACGCAGGAGGGGCACGCTTCAGTGAATCTCACACTCCTTATTGCTGTCACGTTCAAGCATGTAGCGTGACCCAAGGCCCGAGCCTTCAGAGGTGACTTTTAAGACAGAGTGAAATGGCTTTAGATAACATCACCTATAGAGATGATATTTGTGAAATCTTCTCTTCCTCGTTTGATGGTGAGGACTTCTCTGTCTGGTTTGTCCTTACTGCACCGCAGTTGTTTTTTTTTCTCTGCATTTTCGTTTTATTACTCATTTTTTAAGACAACGTGTTTATTTTTATATTCAATTTGACTTGACAAGAATACAGTCACTGAGAGTTAATTTTACAAATTGAGGAGATTAAATAAAATGATTTTTATTTCAAAATCAATCACGACATTTTACTTTTGGAAATGTATCAACACAAATGAGTGAGGAGGTAATCATAAGAAGATAAAAAGGTTCAGGGGTACACAAGCCAACAAGGTTCAGAGGTTGTAAAGGTTTGATTGGTGGATCGGTTAATTCTTAAACCCTTACCCACTTTTATGGTAGCGTACCTTTTACCTTGGTGGAAGGACACTGCCTTCGCTCCATTGTCACCGACAAGTCCCAAGTTCCAATTTGAGTCTCTCGTAGTTGGGCCAAAGACTTCTTAACTCGCAACTGTTACCCCATGCTTATCTGGAAAATCTAAATTGTTCTTCCTGTTTTCCAGGAATGATTACAAGATCGATGTCATATCCCACTGAACAACGTGTTCTTGACAGTTTTTAGCCTATAGATTTGTGCCATGCTTCCAGTTGTCCCTGACACAATAAAATTGCAGATAGAGCTTTTTCTCTTGATAGTATGCTGGCACAGCATACGTTTACCGTCACAGAACTTTTAAATGGCGTTAGATCAAACAGACCTGTAGTCATGCCCTTGCTTTTACTGTTTTCCAAGCATGTGGTACTTTGCAAAGATGCCCATTGGCCATGCTGGCCAAGTCATGGTAACCTGGCCTTGACCTACAGCCATCCATCCACACCTTTCTCCTTCGCGCCAGTACATATACCGGCCTTGTTTTCCGTAGGGGCTAGTACTTTTTCACTGACATTGTTGCTGCCCTACAGAACTGCTCCTCGTTGAAACTCACACAAGGGCAGTTCCTCTTTTTTTAGTCTGTGTCAGCATTGTTCCCCATTGCACCTCCATTCATCAGCCCCTATGTCTGCCCAACCTTGGGGGTCTATCCATGCATCCTCTACACCAACCACCTGAGGTCTTCTGGCAGCCATGTAAAGTAAACTAACTTACCTGGTCACACTGTCAATAAACCAATACATACTTTATGGATTGTCACACATTCATTAAGGTCTTTTAGAATGCACCATAAATCATGGATACAGACATGTTTACATGGTGGAAAAACCATACACACATGTACAAAATACACATACTATACCTATAGGTCTTTGAAAGAGGTGAGTCCCTGGATTTGCAAAGATTTGACAGTACTGGGCTGCATGGGTGGCTCCAGTGATACTTTGTAATATCACGTTGCATATAACAAATTGAAACCCTTTATGCAGCACTACGTGTGGCCCCACGTAGTGTTGAAAATGACTTGCCTTTGGGAGCACATTTGGGATGCTTTATGTTCACATTTCGTCTTTGTAACTCTGGCCCATTAAACTGTCTGGAGCATTTATAGGTGAGCTGATGTAACTGCATTATTGAGGCACGCACCAGCTCCTCCTGTTTGACTATACTATTAGGTATACTAGATTCTTTTGGCTGTCTTTCCAGGTTGCATCAAATGAGATGATGTCATTTGTCATCAAATGTGTTCAACAAAAAAAGTCCAGTCATACTCAGTAAGCTCACACCGCTGGTTTATGTTAACAAGCGTGTTTTATTTGATTGCACACGGAACATGAAATCATGTGCCCACAAAGTCAGGCATTCGCAGAAGCACACTTACTTCTTCTTTATCATCTGTCCTGATATACATCCACAGCAACAGTTTTTATTGCCTCAAGGCACACTCCTGCTATTGATGGGCTCCAATTTAGAAGGAAGCCCCCAGTGTCTTTAAGACAATGTAAGGTATGAAAGAGTAGCGAACAGAGAGAGTGAGACAACAAGAGCATGTAAAGCTGCGGAGGAGACTTGAGTAGAAGAAAACAAAGCAACTGATTTAAAAGAGTGGAAAAAAGGAAAGAGAGAGAGAGATCCAGCCGAAGTTTTTTTGACTGCATTTTACTATTAACAATACATTGGCAACACAGAGGAAAATGATATTATGCAGCAGCTGCACCTTACTTTCTGTATAAATAATAAAGTTCAAAGAAAAGCACAGTATACTGCTTCTCGTATCAACATTGAAAACAAACTTGAGTCACACAAAAGATGCACCCAAGATTTATCTTCTTCACACACACAAACTTTTAATTCCAAGTTTTAGTGCTGGAAGAAAGTATGGAAAATTGGACAACATTCTGCATGACATGTACCCAGTATAGTTACTTCAGTAAAAGAGGAGAAAAGTCTGGGCTCTGAGCCCAGAGCAGTTGCCCATGGTGTGTAAAACATTCACTGTTTTGACAGTTGGGTTATCCTGTTTGTGCGCTTCTTTTTTGTTTTATTTATTTATTTTTCGTCTTAAAACATCACCAATTTGTGCGTACTTGTCTAGCATTTTTTTTTTAATTTGTCTCTCACTTTGTATGGCAGTGACTTTTAAATGTTGTTGTACACCAATAAATGCATCATATTTTGTATTTTCTCATCTCTTATCTCACATGTCTCTATTCCCTTTTGCTCAGATAAGAGGGGCACTCTTCTTAATCACAGCTCCTGCCCCTTAGCTAACCCAGCGCACTACAAAGTCTAATCATCGTCATCATCTTCCATGGGATCCGATCAATAATTCAGTATGCTGCCCAACAAATCACTTTTCATAGGGTTATTTTGGCTCACTCCTACACACTCAGTGAGCTCTCATGCATTGCGATGGAGATATTCACTTGAAGGCCGATAACAAGGTGGAAATGACAACTACAAGCCAATAATCCCCTGTTAGCGTGCAATACTTCTAGCCCCGAGGCTTGAGGGCTTGCAGGAGTGGTGTACTTTGTTGACTGGCATTTGAAATGCAGACGCACTAATAGAGGGGATTTAAAGCAACTGCGCAATCACATGGCTCTGCCCTATGGACCCCAAATGACACAGAGAGCTAAAATGATTTTGGCCTGTCATTGTTTCTCATTCTCATTGTCTGCTCACTTATGCACACATATCTCCACAAAGCAATTCTTTTTGAACAGCGAATGACGCAGTCTTTACTCACTAGCAGCTTTATCGGGTGTTCGATTACAATGAGCTTATTTCTTTCTGCTGCCGGTAACATAGTAGCAAACGTAAGCTTAGAGTTGTCTTAGTGTCTTTTTTTTTTTTTTTTCGCCCCGAGGTCCTGATCGGTCGGATAGCTGCAGTTTAAGAGAATAACAACAGATCTTAACCTGAGGGGTAAATAAGGGGTCTGTGCTATGGATCCAGTTTGACACATCCAGGACAGCTTCATGTGAGCTATTGTGGTAAAAGTCAGCAGTGTCATAAAACAACCCAAAGCACTCGGAGCACATATGACCAACAAGGCTTGAACACTGATAACCTGCACAGGTATTGAGGTAATGTTGATAATCCAGAATCTCAGGCTGTGTTCACCAATCTGGTGCTTTGGTCCTCTGGCAGATCATCAGATCCTTTTATCATCCAAACAGTGACAATCATTTTTTTTTTCCTATCCTATAACCTCTACTAACTAAAATGCGGAACTATTAAAATCTATTAGTGCACTATGGATATATGAAATAATTAAGGTCACTGAATATTATTCCTACTCTCACAGTCATTTGAAAAAATTAAATCTGTATTCACCAGGACATTGTAGGTATGGCATGGGGTGGTTCCAAGTATTTTTTGACCTTCACTGTTATGTAAATCTGTGTTTTCATTTTGTGCTAGAAAGCTTAATAAACAGGCATGGCATGCAGTCATAGTTCTATGATATATTGATTTAGCCACAATAGACATTGGTCATGCTCATCCAAGCTTTCTGATTGCCCCCCACAAACATGGCATCCTCGGTCCGGGCCTGGTATGCCTTTTTTGAATGACGTTTCCACTAAATGATTAGTCTCACACTGCCCTCCACAGTTAGTGAATGATGCGGCATATAAGGAGACTAATCTTTGTAAACCTTGTGTGAGATTTATTCATTTATTTTTTTAGTTCCAAGAACATGCACTGTCCTTCAACTCTTTCCCCACATTATCTCATGTACATGCTAAACTACTCGCACACACTTCACTCTGGGGGCAACATACAGGTATGGTGAAGAATACACTTAACACCAAACGAACACTTAAACTCAATTCTGTAGAGACCCATACTGCTGATGTTAAAAATGCAGTGCGTCCTGCTAATGGCCGTCACCAGCGCAAGAATATGAACACACATATGCACACAATGAGATGTGTCAAGGGACCCGGTTACGCACCCTCGTAAGGAGATGCAAGAAGTAAGGTGAGAACAAGTAAAGCCAGCGAGGTGTTGATGAACAATGAATAGGAAGTCACTAAGTATTTGTCACCTATGAAAGACACTGGTCAAGGGTACGCTTTCACATTTGTTGGCTCAGTATAATGACGGCTTTAGAGAAGATTTAGAGTTAAGAGGAAAAAATGGGACTTGGCCTCAATTTCTTGGAGGTTGAATTGGATTGGTTGGATTTATTAGCTTAATCAATTCTCATTGATAAATGTAGGAGTTGTGTTTAATCTGCATAACAGTGGACTTTAACAGAATGTTTAAAAATATTTTTAAAATAAAAAATACAAGTCCGAGTATAAGACCCCTTACGTAGCATAAGGTACCCATACCCCTTCTTTAATATGACATGAACAATCTGAAACTGCACCTTTTTAAATACATACAATACAGTAGACAGAATTTGTTTGGTGTGGTCCGTAACAATAATAAACCGATGTGCCTCCATAGTTGTTTCTGCACACTGTATTTGTCTACATGTGAGATGCTGAACACAGGTTTATTATTCCAAACAAACCAACTCAGATTAGCCCCCATCCCATATCACCACGGACAGACTCAGATGCACACAATACAAATACACATCCGGGCAGAATCAAATAGACTGTAATGCTGTTACCACAGGAACAAATATTGCCTGCTCACACAGCTGATGAAATAGTCAGTGTTTACCCTCCTCCAAATGTCCTGCTAATTCTTGCATGTGGGGTTATGTGCATGAGGTGTGTGTCCACAAATAACACACCACAGTGAAGGCAGCAGAGCACAATTTTGCCTAACACATAATCAAACAAGCCCACAGAGAGGGCACGAGCTAACATGATCATCCATACTATTGACTATTTTGCTCGTAAATATAAACTCAAGGGCATGTTCCTTCATGGAGTCACCAGGGCTGTCTGAGATTTCATATTTCAGAATAATACAGTACATTGGGGGCACTGTACTTCATATTTTTTCTAAGGCTGTAATAGCTGTTTCACAAAGATACTGAATGTTCTTTGGGGAAATCCAAAACTAGACTACAATTCCACTTTAAATGACTTTTTCCCAACCAATCAACAAATCAAACTGTCTGCTTAATCAGTGCTTAAGGTTACTTCAAAGCTACCCATCTCTGATAAGTTCCTTTTTTTTATTTTTATGTAGGACATATGGAAAAAATTGCCTCATTCAAAATACAAATCAACGCCTCTGATTAGTTAGTATACATTTTCACTCTGGTTCTGGAAGCTTGTGAAGATAGAGTTAATGATGTCGCATCAATTAGAGGCAAATCAATAATAGGGGTGGCCCAAAGCCACAGGCTCATTTAGTTAAATGATGTTGGCACTTTTTAGAGATTAAGATGAGCTATTTTTGCCTAATCCAAAGGTGAAAATTCATTGAATTGCTGGATGAGTCTTGAGACATTTGTTTGCGAAACAAGCTGTCAACATTGGCAAAAAGCAAAGTGTTTTGACACATAGGCGACGTTTGTAGTAATCGTGCTAGCATATGACATTTGGAATCTTAAGTTCATTCACATTTGTTAATTAGCCATGAAAATTACCAACAGCCTGTAAGACTGAACATTTGGTCCGCTCCTGATGGCACTTCCTAGCTAGCTATAGTGCTTATGACAACCAAGTTGTTTCGATCCACAAATTTAATCAACATTTACTTATTTCATAGAATATTTAAAATGTACTTAAACAAAATGGTTGTTTGTCTGAAGGGGCGCTCACCGCTGTGGTGCCATAACCACTCAAATATTCAGAAGAAATATGTCTTCCCGAAAAATACAAAAAAAGAATAAAACACAATATAACTTTTAGTTAGTAGTAATAAGTGGCCCATAACGGCATGCCACACAGGGGACCAATTAAAAAGTATAATATTTTATTTTATATTTTAAGATTTAAAGTGTATAGGATAGTGTATAAGTGTATAAGATATAATACAAAGTTGTAGCACAAAATCTACATTTAAGGATTTAACAGATTTTGCATTGTTAATAATTTAGTGCAGAGGTTCTTAACCTGGGTTCGATCAAACCCTAGGGGTTCGGTGAGTCGGTCTCAGGGGTTCGGTAGAGCCTCCACTGCGGAGGTCCAAACACACCTGATTTATCGTGTATATTTGTGATGACGCATATCTGACCTGTGCTCGCAAAGGCAACACCAGAAGTCAGTGGTGAGTTCATGCATTGTGTTGGCTTTGTTCTTTGAACAAGGTGATGTTCATGCACGACTCAATTTGTGCATCAGTAAAAAACATTTACGTCTTGAATTTGAAAAGTATTTATATATTTTTCACTAAAGAGGGGTTCTGTGAATGCGCATATGAAACTGGCAGGGTTCGGTACCTCCAACAAGGTTAAGAACACTGATCTAGTGATAATAATGGTGTAATAATCTCGTGGCCAGTCAGAGTACAGCACATTGCTAAAGAAGCAAGCTTTTTTTTCCCTGATAGAGCATCAGCCAAATCTTCAGAGCCTTGACATCTTGGAAAAAGCACTTTTCCCACACATTTAAAAAATGATGGTGACTACCATTACGACCCAATTACACAAAAAAATTGACTATTTTCCTTTTGACTATTACACTACACTAGAATGAACAGTTGATGCCTTGAGGAAAAGAGCTGACAATAAAGCTGAGTCTCATAATCGGAAGCATAACATTCAATTACTGCAGCAAAAGAAAGTCAGGGTATGTACATGATTTGTTTTCCTTAACTCCTAATTTCCTTTTTTTTATCACACCTACTGTTTGCATTCTCATATCTTCCTGCTGAGTGATGTTATTGTCTGAAATACCTCTAATATAGGGAGTCATTACCCATTTCCAAAGTTATTGCAGCTTTGTGAGTTTCCTCAATAGGAGCCCACAAGTGAAGCAGGAAATGTGACTCAAAACATGAAATTGGACTTTAATGAGTTCAATCCCCATGTGCTTTATGTTTATGATTTGTATCCCTCTGTGAATACATTGTGTGAATTACGTGAAGTTTTCAAAGGATCTGTGTCTTTTGGCGGTTAGAAAACTAACACACAACAAAAAGCAAGCTGAAAGCAGCTTTTTAATTGGACATCCTAGTGGCACTTGTCTTCACAAAAAGTAACATTTGAGAGATGGTGTCTTTGTCTGGATCTTGGAGGGGAGTGAAGAGGTTCACGGACCGGGCAGGAAGCACTAGACTGACGCTGATGCACCATTCCAAGTCATTTGTTCCCAGAACCATCATATTTTGCTCTCTGCAGATGACAGAGTGACACTCACATTAGAAATTGACACAGGGCTTGTTTTCGCACAGCCACACCTCATTCAACCCCCCAACACACACACACACACACACACACACACACTGATGCTCTTTCCTTCTCATGCATCAGTCAGCACCGTGCGGCGATTTGACAGCAGCCATATGAGCAGCAGGTGTGAAGTGCAGCGACTTATCAGCCATTTAGCAGCCGATGACCTGTGGAGAAAATGGCCCTATCATGATTTAGTGTTGGATCCCCTGTATGTTCAATTACAGGTCAGAGGGCAGCACACACATCAGCATACAGCATCCATCACCACAGGTATTCATTGTGCTGCCCTGTGAGTCATATCATTCACTTGAGAGGCACCAACCCTTCAGTTTAAAAACAAACAGAAGCAGTACTCGCAAAGAAAACAAGAAGCGAGCTACTATGAGGTCCAATTTGTAAGACGTTATTAGCTGGGAGCTGTATGTAAACCACTGCTGGTCAAGCTTGGTGCATACAACACATTTATTTTTATATTTTTAAAATATTTAATGACTTTTAAAGTGTGAGAAAGACAACAAATGATAAGGAAATGATTGGCATATGTGTGCTTACATTGATGTGGGCTGTACTGGAGATGGCCAACGCACCACACTATCACCATGCGTGGAATCTATATCTTATATCACTAACCCCCATACAATATCCTATTGTGAGGTTCATATTGTTATATTATTGTATTGGGATGTATGAATGTCATTACATCACTATGGTAGTTGTCGAGCTGTTCCTTATGAATTTTCTGATAACTGGTTTATGAGACATGTTATGCAAACACAACAAAATCAGTGGATTGTCTGAACTCAGTGTTGACCCCCACACTAAAGGATTTTCCATTGTAAATATTAAATACCATTTAGGTTTACCATATACAACTCTTGGCCTTTCCAAGTCGATTGGGGAGGGGGGAAGAAAATCACTCTTGACACACAACAGGATAATTGTTTAACTTCTTAAGCCTTTTCTGAATTAATGGGAAATTGGGCTCAAAATTATGTTGACCGGGATTTACTCATAAAGAGCTGATTCGTGTTCAACATATCATTAAAGCATTAGTGCTAATGCTTGACAGTCATTCTTTATATTTGCCGTATATTAACATTTGTGTCCTAAAAGACAAAGGGAACTACTGTTTTAATTCAGTTCATGATAAGCAGTAAGCAAATAAAGCCTGAAGGTATGTATTATTAAGGGGGAAAGTAACACCAGTCCATTTTAGCACCCTAAATACATGTTGTACTTGTGTGGACTTGTCCTTGGTGACTTGACTTTGGAATTTGTGTCATCCGAATTCATCAGAGCGTGCAGCTGTCATTTTTATGATAAGCCATTAGACTTTTGTCATCCTTATTCAAGGTAGATATCTTGCTGTATTACAAATTAATCTTCCTGCCAGTTTAAACCAACATCTACATGCAGCGATGCGGCGCGGATACCAATGTGTCACATTTAGAGGTTGGCTAGTGTTTTGAGCTTCACTGGCAAGGCTTGTCTTCAGTCATTTCTCTTAATCCGCCTGGTCTGACATGCTACTATCTGCATTGTTCGCGCACTTGACCTTTGAGTGTCACTAACTCATGAGAAAAAAAAATCTAAATGAAACAGGCTTATATTTTAACACAGAATAACATTTACAGTGCAGGATGTGTTTGTGTTAATTCATGTCTATTTGCTTTGTTCAAGAGACGAGACCTTTACTACGGTCAATGATTTGTAAGTATGTCCATCTAACACGCTTGATTGTAAACTCATGATCTGCCTGGCGATACTGTTGCACTCTAGTTCCGTAAGTGGAAGCATTGTATCTTGCAAAGTGACGATAATCGCCATACACAGCAAAACGTTTTGAAACGTGTCACCTGTTTTTCATATCAGCAAAATTCATTAATTATTAGGCTACACAATTTTTAGCGCTTCAGTTTTCACATTCCACAATGCATCATTCTGCCTCGATTAAAAAAATGCGGCCAGCAGTCAGCATCAATACATAAACTGCTTTAATTCGCAGCTGGCTTTCGATTGACTTTCTCCTCTTCGTAGAAACTCTGCTTACACATCAAGGGTTGAGGAATAGCAGAAAAAGAACGCTGAGCCAATCATTTTGCTGACAAACACTGCCACATCAGTGAAGTTGAAGAAAAGGAATACAGTATTGCAAAATTTTCCAACATACGTAGAGAAAACAGAACAAAGACAAAGAGCTGATGTGCATGTGTGCGCATTTAATTTTTTGCGGCGTTAATGCCTGAGCATGTATTGCAATCAATAACACTTGAGCCTGAGAGGAAGTCAATAGGGGCTGAACTGCAATGGAGTGCATGAGCCAGTGAGATGCAAAGTGAATGTGTGTAATGGGAAGAAGACAAAAAAAGACACGGGGTGAATGTGAAGAATGGGAAAATATTAACTGAATTAAAGAGTTGAGATAAACAGCACAAAAACAGAAGAACATCAAGGGGGAAAGAGTCACTGTGGGAGTGATGTGCTGAAAAACAGCAAGGCATTTGTCAGGGTAGGCAAATTTCTGCATAATTGTGTTGTCTTAGTGAGCCTGTTTAACTCCCCATGAGGCTTAAAGCGAGGAATACAAGAATGTTTCTCCAGTGAGATGAAAATGAGCAATAAAGGCATGAAATCACAAAAAACAAAATGGGGGGTAATCTATAATTAAAATGTATTGTAAATTACAATCTATATATGTTTTATCTACTGTACAGGAATGGCTTGGATCTCATTTGATACTTTTCTTATAAACAATTAATTCTGTTATGAAGCCATATGACAAGGCCTTGTCAGTAAAACTAGTGGCCAGCGGACAGCCAACTAGTCACAGGCGCTCGGCCACTCATGAAAAGTAATCACCACATTTTGGAACAGTTCAATGCAGCAGGCCTAACCATGAAGACTCCAGTGCTGTCCGAATAATGTCATCTTTATGCTATCTAAATGCCTTGTCTTGGTTAAGCTCAAATATTTCACTGTTTTTATGCCTCACTTAAACTCTCACGAACTTCTCATAACACTTGCCCTGACTTACAGTGTGTGTACTTGAGCAGATGCAGTATATTGTTGTGATGGGAAAATGTAGCTTCAGATTTGCTTCATGAACCTCCCCGACATGGCACCTGTTCAACATCGGACTGAAGCACAGTTTTCTTAAAAATTTAATCCAACAGTGTTGAGTTACAGTTATGAAGCAAATTTGAAACTTATTTTTTCCATCACTAGGATTGATCAATAGGATGTTCATTTATCCATCCATCCATCCATCCATCCATCCATCCATCCATCCATCCATCCATCCATCCATCCATCCATCCATCCATCCATCCATCCATCCATCCATCCATTATCCAAACCACTTCATCCTCAGAAAGGCCATGTGTGTGCTGGAGCCTATCCCAGCAATAACTCATATTAGGATCAAGACTCATTGATATGGTTACAGTGAATAAAGGTTAAAGTCAGGCGTCAAGCAGGATGAGGACAAGGAAATTAGTCAACATACAGTCCTGGAAAGCACCATTGACATGTCTGAGTGTGAGAGCCTTGTTGTGCTACACGCACGCACGCACGCACGCATGCACATAGACACACACGTGTGAAGAAATAGCTGTTTATTGTCCATGTCATTGCAGACCTCTTTCACATGCAACCCCATAAAGATGCAATACAGTACCCCCATATACAAGTATATAAACATGCAAACACAGTTCTATATGGCCTCTTTAGGTCTGATAAACTTGCTTATGACAGATAATAACTCATTTTCTCCCTCTGGTCTTAATTAGGGCCAGTTACTACAAACGGTTTGATGCTCACTCGTGCTCTCTTTGGATTGCTCCCCCCTCACTCTCGCTCTCTTTCTTCGGTCTTCCGCACACTGTTGCACTTTGTCTGCACATTGTTGAGAGTGGATCTGGGTACGGAGGGCCATTTTGAAAAGTGCTCCCTTTAGGAGTCTTTTTAACCATTGTGCCTCGCACACACACAGGAACATGCAGAGCATGTTTCATATAATTAGTATTCCAAGTTTATTTCCGTGTTGCAGGTAGATGACTTGACTCAGACTGGTTCTAACAATGTTGCTCTTATTGCTCTTTTTTTCTGAGGTCTAAAAACATCTCATCTTTATGACGCAAAGAATACTAAAAATGTTTAAAAATATTCACTGAACGTTATTTTCAGTTGATTATTTTTAAGTATAGTGCCACACTTGGCAATCATTATAATCTTGGTGATTTCACAATCATAAATTTCACATTAGTCCTGAAGTATAATTCATGCATCCATTTTCTAAACCGCTTATCCTGTTCAGGGTCATGGGCAGCTGGAGTCAATCCCAGCTGACTTTGGGAGAAAGCCAAACTATACCCTAAATTGGTCAGTCAATCACGGGACACTTGTGGAGACAGAACAGTCACTTTTACACATCACTTTAAGCAGGCATCTAAATCACTACACAATCTGTGACCAATATAATGTGAAAACACAATAAAGTGGTATTTATTGTCGATCAATAATTGACAAATGGTCTAAGCCCAAAAAATGACTATTAAAAGCAGACAGAATAAAGAATGGCATGACAACAATGACAAAGAAACAAAATTAGCATTTGTTTGATGTGACAAACAAGTGACCTCATATATTATGTAGAAACTATCTCTGGTCCCGACATAATAATGTGATCTGAGAAATGAGGATGTAGTGAGTCTCTAAACATAAAATATTCATCACACACACCAGAATATAGTACTGAGTAAGAGTTGGTTGTTTCACCTTCAGTTGTCTGAATAAAAGAGGCAGGATTGGTTGGACAAAAATGAAATTGTTTTCTTATCTTATTGTTATGACCACTCGGACCAGGTAATCATGTCTAATACAAGACAAGTATCAAATTTGCAAAATTAGAGCGAATTTGATTTCATTTGCATTGCGTATCCTTGGGAATGTGCCTATATCAATGGTTTGTTTCATAAGACAGACGGTTGCAGAAAAAACTGTGTACAAATATGTATACCATATTTACTCATATATATTAGAAAATTCCCATTTTGTCAGATTTTAAACTTAATTGCCCCATCAACACCAAATCAAAATGCGGACCTTGTTTTTTTAGTCCAAATTAGGCCTTGCTGACTACAACTTTCACTGAAAGCAAAAGGCAGATCGCCTTGAGTATACAAGTTTGCCAAGTCAGTGATTTTAATTTCTTCATTACTGTAAAAAGTGCCAATTAGTGTCCAGGGATAACATGGGTATGCTCCTTGCCTTTTCTATACTTGCAGGGTAGATTGAATGTGTTGTAATTGTGTGTCATGGTGGTAGAAAAGGTTGTGAGCTGTGATCCAGACTGATAATAGCACCGTAAGTTACAGAGCACATTAAGGCAGACAGGTGGCGGTTAATTCAAGAGGAGATGGCTGTTGTTTAAATAGAGAATCATCAGGATTCACAGGCCGCTTGCTTTACGAGCAGGACAGCGAAGACCAAGCTTGAACAACAGCCCTAAATCACACGGAGCTCTCAAAGCTGTTCTTCTTCGTCTTCTTTTTGTTGGGTGATCTGTTTGAAGATTTAGTCCATTGACTAGCAATCAGTCGAGTGCAGATATCCGGCCCGGGATGTAGTAAAATAGGAAATATTATATCATGCAATATTGCAGTACAATATATTACGATATAGAGTAAGTTGATGGATGGTCACTCACTGAAACACAACCTCTTGGAAGAGATACGAGTCTGGCAAAGATATTTTCTGTTTTAAACAATGCGGTAGTTTAAATTTCCCAAATGAACGTTTGTAACTGGGATAAACCTGACATGCAGTTCGAACATGGCTCAAAAAGGGCATGATCTGAAAAGCAACTGTTTGATGGATGACTGGATGAACATTTCTGAACATTAATTATGGGTCCATCAGACGAATCAGTTGAAGGGTAGAATATTAGTGAAAACAATTATGCGGATGTTGATTCCAATTTATGCATATGCCAAAGTGATCTCGGTGCCGTTTGACAAGCTGACCATTATTAACTTTATTTCGTCTGTTTTGCTACTCAAATTCTTATATCTGATCACTGTGGGCTGTACAGTTGTGCCAGATGTTGCTTCGTGGCAGTGTTCTGTGGTTAGTCAATGCTGATGAATGCTATTGTGTTCCACCAACAAAGCGCATGATAACCTGGCACACTGTTTTTTTAATACGTTACATGAGATGCATGATTAGTCTTACAGATGAACTGTGACGGTGTTGTACTGTACCCTTTAAGTAATCGATAGTCATTTCCTTCATGATACTTAGACTCAGAGCCGGAAAACTGTCTGTTTCCATCTGCAACAAACACATCCTTGCACAACACGTTCACACTCATGAATCTCTCAGTGACTTCAGCTTGGATGGCTCATTGAACTGCCATTAAAAGAGAGGGCCTTCATTATTTTGGATGTTTCTTTTTAGAGGATACCAACTGTGAGTGCCTGTGTGTTTGTGTGCATGTGTGTGCGTGCATATACGTAATATGTGCCATTGTTTCTTTGAGACATATGCATGTACCCATCCAGGCAATCTCTGGTGTAGCACGCATGCATAAAGTCATATTCATTAGGCAGGAGGGGTGCCGTTCTCAGTGCTTTGAAAGCAACAGAGCATTCACCATAGTGGCTGGATGCGGGAAATAGAAACAGATTGGGTATGATTTCAGCATATGAAATGGAAGAATGCAGCAGAACATTAAAGAGCGCTCCGCTGCCAAGTGTCAAGAGACAATCCTGTTTCAGTTAGGGAATACGTTTTGTTTATGCAATTAGCTCAGACATTTTGCACGCTGAAAATTTCGATTCAGGTGATTGGCAGGAGGCTGTGACAAGACAACTGTAGGAACAACACAAGTTCTACATTGTTTTTTTTTTTTTTGTTCCACATGATGTCTCCAAGATCTACCAACGACACGATTTTTAGACTTTGTTTATTTATATATACGTATATTAAGTCAAGATTCAAGATTCAAGAGATTCAAGAGTTTTTTATTCGCCATGTTTGAGCGTGCCAAACAAGGAATTTGACTTCGGTAAATCACAGCCTCTGTTCAACATTTAGGTGACTAACAACAACACTCAGGACATGTGAAGAACGAAAGATATTCTCAAACGCCCCCTGATTTTAAACTGATCTTAAACTCCCAAGAGGGCAAGGAAAGTCACATTATAATCAGCACAAACCAGGCTAAGTTTAATATGCCTTGTTAAAGTTTACCGCTCCGTGCACTCAAATCAAACTACATAAATGTTTGATGTCGTGATCAAGTATTCAGCTTGGACTCTTCTGTCACACAACAAACTTGACACTTCTGTGTCAACCTGCTTGGATGCATTTCTTCACCTTAGCACACTCACTGTTCCTCTGGACTGTTGACTCACACTGCATAGCACAATGTCGTCTGAGAACATCATGATCCATGGGGATTTCAGTGTCACCTTATCTTTCAGCCTATTCTTTACTATTGCCAATAGGATTTCTCACCTTCTCTACTGTCCAGCCAGGCATACATATCATCGTATGCCTTTTTGGCCTCTGTTACTTCCACCTTTTATGTTGAATCTCTCCTCTCATCAGTCCTCTCAGTGTCCCACTTATTCTTAGCTAGGAAAATATGCTACTTTATTAAACTTCTTTTTTTTGTTCCTCAGGCTTGGGAATGAAAAAGTCCTGTTTGAGTTGAATATTGCCAAGATTAACCTAGCTTTTCCACATTGAGAATTGTTTTAATGTGTTTTGTGAACACCACATTAACAAGCATTTATTTCTTCGCAAAAATCTCCAGGTTAATGCAAAATTTGTTTAGTAACACACATTTAACATAATACTCATACAGAGCCTGTTAAAAGGTCAACTTGTCTTCTGCAAAGAATTAAATGTTTTGGTAACAGCACTGTCAGCTTGTCTGGGTCTGCCGACTTCATGGGAGAGACTTATGGTGATTAGCAACCACTGACACTTACTAACAGACGACTAATCGAACCCTCCATGATTACACAGAAGTAAAGTAAGGTGAGTAAACTACCACACCATGGGTGACTGCATGCCAACTATTTTCAATTTTAAAGCAAAACATCTATTGAATTCAATCTGAATTGTACTTCTTTTTTTGATCCAGTAATGACGTCTGAAGAGCAACAATCCCATTTAAATTGACAAATATCCACCGAGCTTTAGTCGATACGATGCTGTAGTACAAGGTGAATGTGTTTAATGAGTTTAATCAAAAGCAGCTCGCGTGCTGATAAAATTTCAGAGGCACTGATACACATCAACTGTTTTATTTTTCTACACCAATCAATTTTAGCCTTTCAAGCTTATGTCAAACTGAACTCAACTGCAGTTATTAACTAAAGATGCCTTCCAGCACTGTGTTATTCTAAATACAAGGTATGCTTTGTGTCAAAATCATGCACATACTGTAGGATGTCTGATTCCCAGCCTCTTAGTATAAGCATGCGTACTTTTGTATTTGGCCTACTGTAGTATATACAACAGCACAAATTCGCATATGTTCACAAACACATTAAATTGCGCACCTCCACTGGCAAGAGCAGGAATGTTTTATGTGAAAATGCAAAGTTTTGTGTGTTATCACTGTGGCTCAAACAAAGCCTGACATCTTTTAAATGAGAATGAAAGTGGGTAGTTTTATTCTCCAATGTTCAAACACTCCATCGTTTTCATTTCCAAAGAGGATACAGCATGTCTAGTTATTGCTAATAGCTATTCTATTGTTGTTTCACACTGTCTGCACCAAATCATAATCGAATGTGTGTTATTTATTTTGGTTTGTGAAGAATAGAGGGACTGTCTGAACCCAAGTGACTTGCTTTGGCTTTCAGGTGCCTCGATGTAAATTAAAGACAGAAGGATAAATAAGGATTAGGGCGACAAATGCATGGATTGTGCACTAGTCAGTAACAGGGAAATGCCTCTTAAAATTAAGCGCAGGATTAAAGCACCCCATCGGGACATTTAGTGAACATTTAGAGGCCCTCAAACTGGGCAGTCTAAGAAAGTTGTCACAGAAAGTTGACTGTTACTTTTCAACTGCAAACAGAGGCAAAATATACATGCATGCATTTGAAGCAACACATTCCTCTGCCATTCCCTTAAGAAGCAACATTTTTTATTTTAAGGCATACGATTTAAAAGGCATTCCAGAAGGTACACCTGCACAATTGAAAGCAATCCAAATGGGGATTTATATAGCTTGTTTTGACTCACATGTGGGTAAGGTTGTTATTAAATATAATATACTGTAGTTTGCTGTGGTGTAGAACTTCACTGCATCATACTGAGATAAGCGGGATGTTTACAGTGCACGCAGAAAATATTCACATCATTTTGCACAATTTATGTTACAGGCTCTCATCCCAAAATGGAATAAATTCATGTCATGTACATAAATATTTACTGCCTTTGCGCGATACTTTGTTGATGCACCTGTGTCAGTAATTACAGCCTAAAGTCTTTTTAAATATGATAGCACAAGCTTGGCACACCTGTCTTTGGGCAATTTCCCACATTCCTCTTTGCATCACCTCTCAAGCTTATTCAGGTTGGTAGGGGAGTCTCGGTGCACAGCCATTTTCAGATCTCTCTAGAGATGTTTGATGTGATTCAAGTCTGGGGTCTGGTTGGGTCACTCGAGAATATTCACAAAGTTGTCCGGAAGCCACTACTTTACTTAGCTGCATGTGCTTGGGACAACGACCTTCTGCTGGAAGGTGAATCTTCACTCCAGCCTGAGCACTCTGAAAGTTTTCTTCCAGGGTGTCTCTATGCATTTCTTCCAGGGTGTCTTTGTACATTGCAGAAATTCATATTTTTACCAATCCTGACTAGTCTACCAGTTTCTACTTGTGACCCACAGCATAATGTTGCCAGAGTTCACAAGCTTTTGTCTTTATAAACCGTTATATATTTAAATATGTTCCATCAATCCATCGAAAAGATACCGTCAAATTATCTCTGCGAGTGTCAGTCAAGATTGCGTATCATTATCTTTGATACGGTCGACGCTTTGAGAAAGCTCGTGCAATACAATGTATATTTCATTCGATTGTTTGGGTCTACAGAAAATCTGACAAGTGAGTGTATATTTTTTGCACATACTGTAGCACATTGATTTGAAACACATTCAACATACCACACAGTACATCATGGTCTCTCTGCATAAGGCTTCATCTTCTCAGTAAAATCTACATATCATTACTTTAATTCTTCCCACTTCATCTTACTATTTCCTTGTCCTCTTGCTAAAATGCATTGGCTCATACAAATTTCACATAATTCTCCCATTTTCTCATGTCTTAAATAAATCTATTATTTCATATTTCCTCAATCTCTTTGATTTGTTCCCTCGTTATTTTACGTCCCACTGAAGAACATCCCTGCCATTATAATATATGTATTTAATGTGCTTGAAAGGCATAATGTCTGGTCCCACATTCTAGAAAATGCCTTGGTGATTAATAGGACTATAGTATGTCAGAAACGCCCACCTTTCATGGAGGGCATCACTGTTTGCGTGATGATGATTAGTATACAAGTATGTAGCCCCCGCGCCTGTTTTATGTGTTTTAACGTCTTATGTGTTTCTCCTTGAATGATTTAAAAGGGCCATAATTTGCAATGTAGAAAGCATAAAAGCAACCCTACTATGTCCTTCACAGCAGCAAATATTTAAATATGCTTGATCCAGTAACATACTGACCTACCTGGCAAATAAATCTAAATTGAATTTAAAAGTGTATATCGCCAAAAGCATTTGCAAAGGTACTGTTGCCAATGAAGTGATAAGACTGGCTAGTAATCACAGCTGTAATTATGTAAAAAAAAAAAAAAAAAACTGACAAGGGTTAGTGACATTAATCGCTCATATAAGATTTGCACAAATATTAAGATGACAGGTGTACCGAAAGTGATAAACAACTGGTGTAATCTGATTTCTTCAGTCATTTAAACTAATAAAACTGAAGGTAACTCAAGTGCACATCTTGCAGAGGTTGAAATAAATTTATTACTGAATGGGTGCTATGATGAGACACTGCACTGGCTGCAGTAACTGCAAGGACATTGCAACTAATAACAATAAAGTGTTCCGTGATAAGGTGTATAAATTCCAATGTATGGAAGACATTTTCAGTAGTTGAAGAAGTTTGAGCTTACGACCCTATAAACTTTTTCCATAGCAACGACCATGAACGTTAACACCCTGCGCTTTCAGTCGATCACCGGTTTCATTTGGTCACATAAGCCTGCCTTCCGTCTGTGTCAGCTAATAAACTTTACCTAAGGTCAGCCAATTAGCTCCTTGCCTACCCTTGTGTTCTACACCACTGTGTTTCACCTTCCCGATTAGCCTGAAAGTGTTAAATGACCAGTTTTATGTACCATTGTTATTAGAAGTAAAATTCATAGCTCTTCATACTTATAGTTCTTGCCCCAGGAAATGCTGTTATATCTGTGGTGAGCCGCTGCTGTACTTGCAATGAGTTCTACTATCCTCCACCACACCCAGCTTAATACTATGTCGTATACTGGAGCCACACAGGTCCAACAAATCAACCAAAGTGCAAGGGGAGCAATAAGCCTTTTAACACTCGCATCATATATGAGGCTGTTCAGCGAGTACCAGAGGATTAACTACTTGTGCTTCGCTTTCCATTGACTTTTTGATGTTTTTTTTTTTTTTTCACAATAATACACACTAAGTTGCAAAAGTTGTCACTTTATTTTTGTTTGTTTTTACATTTCCGGTGGTTAACTTATAAGACATCTAAGAATGTTAACATTGCCTATTGTAGTTAATACATTTTCAAAGATGGTAATTGCTTGGGCCTGAACTGGATAAGCAGTCGGCACGCACCCCCAAAGAGTGTTGGAATTTATACTTTTAGTTACTATTGGAGGGGTCATGCCTCTCATTTTGGATTCATATAAGATAAATGTGACAAACAACCAGGGCAATAAATGCATGCTTATTGATCCTATTGCAAAGATGTATGTCAGCATGAATACGGCTGAAAGGACAGTTTGACCTTTATAATTATGGTGAGGGACAGATGGACAGGAAGATGACTAATAGATACGAATGTAGATCGAAGTGGTCCTTCAAATCATGTTTCAAAGTAATCTATATCCTCTTCTCATTAAGTAAATGCTAATTTGCTATCACACACGCACACACAAAAGTATGTGCATCGTATGGGCCCTCTGATTCAGTTTGGAGATGAATAGGATCCCCTTCAGAGTTATAGACCGCACTGATCTATTTCATTGCATTTTTATATTGCTTTTTTATGAGCCCCCTTTATCTGAGCTCATTGTGAATTCATTGCAATGCATCATATCATCATCCTAATGCGTGCCATCGTGTCCAGCTATCTATCTGGGCCTTTATTTATGATGGTGCATCAAATATCACCCTGTGTTCTTTCTTTCGTCACATTGGTGCGTTATAATTGGAAGGAACTGCAGTAACATATAGAGTACGGTATGTGTGGGCTCGTCACAGATGCATGTGCAGCACTGCAGAACTGTAGATTTCAATGCAGTGTGACGTCAACAAAGCCTCTCGTGCATGTACTCTAAGTGAACTTGCCTGTTTCTGAACTACTTCATCATTTACCCTTGGAGAAAAAACTACATAGCCAAACAAGACGACTGCTCTACCAACGAGTACAACCAGAACAAAGAAAAATGAAGTGAGTGAGACAGTCAGACATTTCCTGTAGCTTTTTCCTTCTAATTTGGTGATCGCCTGGATCATATATACCCCATCGCCTTAGTAGTTCAGCTGTCTCGTTTCCATGGCATCTCAGGGGAGAAACGATTTCAAAAGCAGATTTGATTGCCCGCTGGGGTTACTTCCCTCTGTGCAGCTAATTAGCAGTCGTGTGGCTTCCCTCTGGTCTGTAGCAAAGTTGGTGGGACAACAGGTTTCCATGCTGGCATGAACATACAGAACAAGCATTGCACATAGCGACACCTCCATACAAAATACATCACCCACTGTGACCCACACACGCTATTTTGTGGTGTGTTGCTCGTGAGTGCCGCAGACAATTCTGTGCTCTTGCTCTGCCTCATGTAGGGACATAATCAGAGTGGAAACAACAAAAAATTCAGACAAAAAGAACTCCCACTGCATTGACTGTTAGCATAACAAAAATATTATCAGCTATATTAGGCCTCATTTTTTTTATCTGGTCTTTGTGATGGATGCAGAGTTTTGCTCAGTATTGTATCAGTTTGGCACCGGAGAACGACCCAAGAATGAGAACAAAGTACTTCATTTCTGGTTTCTCATGAATAAAATGTGGCAAACAAATGTCATTTTCAACTCTTTTCCTCAAAAATGATCAAATGTTTTTAATTTGTTTTAAATTTTAACACATTTTGATCATGTCCAATGGTTGAACCAAACAAATATTATACAATGCTGCAATTATTAAAAGTTGTGATATAGGGTCGACTCAAAGGCTAAAATTTGCGACTCAAAATTCGAATTGGATCTGTTATATTTTACGACACAGACAATCAGGCGTTTATTTCAGCAAGCAGGTTTTATTGACAACGCAAAGGCAACATCCGGGAAACACCATGTGCAATAAAGTCGTGTCTTGAAATAGTGAATTAACTCTTTATGAGGCAAGTTTTGTTAATATACACCACCTGACAAAAAGCAGTCAGAAGTAGAGCAAGGAATGATCACCGCAAACATTGCTACAAGTTAAAACTTCAGGTCAAGAATTGTTGTTGGCTAATTTTACAAATATGGATGTAGCAGCCTCTTAGTCCAGGCAATAATGAGGTGAGTGCTTGCTTCTCATTAAGTATTTATTAATATTCCAGAATGATGCATTCGAGGCTAACTATCTGACAACGGCGTGTGCTGCCGGAGGTACGTTCAAGGCCTACGAAGACCTGGGCCAGTGAAATCAGGGAACAAGGGTGCAAGGAAAGGAGAAGAGATGAAAAAGACCAAGAAGTAATCATGTCCATAGGTTGTACAAGCATGTGAGTCAAGGGTGGATGAAAGGATACACAAAATATGATAAGACATACTCAGCCAGTTCAGACAGATAATGAAGACGTGAAGAGATGAACAGCAAAATGGAGAGATGCACCAAAAGGGATGTTTATCCTCCCCGTGATCTTGTAGCCGTCTGTCTTGTATTTAGCCCAAGGTTCTGATTAAGTCGTTTGTGTTTAAAGAGGAGGAAGTCGCTCATTCCTCGCCTTTCATCTAATTTAATTACGTGCTGACATTCTCCCTTTTTTCCTCTGAAGGATAAAAGTAGCTTAAGCTTTTATATGGAGCTTTAATAAAACTTTACCCACCAATTGCCTAGCTGTGTGCTCAGCCTGAACACAGTGCAGTAAAAGAAAGAAAATACAGCAGTGGAAGAGTCAAACTATCCCACAGTCATACAATTCACACTCAGGCCAAAGAATTTAGGAAAGAGATGCTTTCAAAATTGCACAAAGGTTACCTTGTTATTATTTGTGAGGCACATCTGACTGCCATAATTATTGTGTTTCATAATTCAGTGGTTTATTTGGGGCAAATGGTCGGACTGCCTAAACACAGGCATGTAAAGTAGAGACAGACTTTTCATATGCACATTCACCACTCAAAATGTCACTTAGTGGGAATTGAGCCCACACTGCCAGCAGAGAGGTCAAGTAAGTGAACCTTACACCACCAGTTGACAGCCTGTATTGTAAATAAAAGGTTTTATACAAGAAGTTTTACCCGTGAATTTATGTCCCTATTATTGATAATATTATTATAATCATTATTTATTATTTGAACCAGTCGTCAAGTAGTAGTAATAGTAATAGCGGGACTTGATTAAAAGAATTCATGAGTGCACAGAGGCACCCTAAAAGTGAATAAAGGTTAGTTATTTAGAATTCCGATAGTGAGGGTCACGTTCCACATTTGTGTTAGGGGTCAACCACTGAGGAATCGACAAAGAAGAAAAGTCAACTTAATTAGACACAAATACATGAACCTTTAAAAAAGATTCAGGATCTTTGTCAGATGGATTGTCAGGAAAAATAAAATGCTCGTAAAGCCTTCAGTAATTGTCAAGCGTTATTTCCTAATCTTCACTGCCCCCCACGCCTGAAGGAGATGATTTAAGTCGATCGAGGCGAGCGTTGCGTCGATGTCACTCTGCAACCACTACTTGCTTCCTCAATACTTCTTGGCATGAATGAAGTCCGCCGCTTTAAGGTGTTTGGGCGTGCGCCAACTCACCGACTGTTCAGCCCTAATCTACGCAGACAACAACCAGAGAATCAGCGCGACACCTCCCACTCGAGCTTCGCACATTCCATTGCACAGTCCACAACGAAGGTCGCACAAAGGTCAATGTTATAGTCCTTGTTCCTCATTAGGCAGCAGAACCACAAGCTGCCTCACATCCCTATGAAGCACCGTACCACTGCACCTTGCCTTCTGGTATTCCCGTGGATTTCCAGGCTGCGATGCAGGAAGATGCTGGCCAACGAGTACGCCCTAATCTCTTATGACAACTTTGCAATCCGGTTTGACCGCAACAACTCTTCCCAGTCAAAACTAACCGCGCAGGACATTCTGGTCGCAGAGCTAGACGACATCCCTGATAACGAGGTTCCTCTCCTGCGTGTGCCACTTGCTTCTGATGAAGAAGTTTGGACCAGCAAGTTGACACCAGGATCTCCAGAAGTAAAATAATCTCCAGAAATCCAGTAATGTTCTCTTAATTTGATGAGGAAAGTTTGTGTTTGGATTAATTTGTTGCTAATCGCTTTCAATTGCAGCATCACCTCGGCTCATGCTATTATTGGCCACGACTGTTTAATCTTGAAGCTTTACAAGATGCATTCCATTTCCAGCATTGCTATGGGACTATGTAAAAAAAGAGTAGAACTTTATACTACAAAATCCTAAAGTTAAATAACAGTAATATGTCCTGTGAGCAACATGCCTCCAGCGAAGGGATGCCCCTGAAGCGGGAGAAATAGAAGGAAAATGAATAGGTTTGGGGGAAGTAAAACAAAAATGTTGGCTGTGGATTTCAAAAATAAAGCAGCTTGCATAGTGTTTTGGGAACAGTAGGGGTAATGTAAACCAAAATAACTCTACAGAGAAAATCATTATGCAACAACAACAACAAAAGATACAACAAATTACAGGCAAGATAATTAGGACAAGCAGTTCAAAACACAAACATGAGCTAGAAAATACTTTTCACAAACATTCACAGAATGATTGTTAGCTTCATTATTACATTTCCCCAAAACAATCATCAAAGGGGCATTTAAAGACATGAATTCAACTATTCCAGTACATTGGGATAAGAAGAAACCTCAGCAATGACAATCCATTGTAATAAATACTCGGGTTGCTACGCAAGTGGAACAAGGCCAAATCGATAGATCTTTCATTGGGCCTCATATGTTCATACACTTTAAGTGGGGAACTGGATTTTTGTCAGAGTATCTCATGTGTTGACAGGTGATTGCGTCCTGGTAAAGTCAGATGGCAGTAACTGTGGTTCAGAAGTCCAACAACTCGACAAATTTGACCTAAAAATTACGCTTCGAAGATAGAATATGGAACAGAATATGGTACTTGTGGATTGACTGCTCAAAATATGTAATGTTTTTTTTGCAGGAGGAAAAAGTACTGTAGAACTTCACAATGCTATGGAGGATGATAAGGCAACATCAGATGTAAAAACAGAACATGTATTTTTTTAACTTCTACAATTACGATAATTATGTCAAAATGCATCACTGTGTCATCTTACACGGAATTACTTGGACAATGTGAAATGATAAATGAATGTACTTCACAAACTGGGCCATATGTACAAAGTACTGTACTTTTGTCTTCTTTCTGGAAGATTTGCCTGAAAAAATATTTCTTGTTTCTCTTGATCAAAATTAATGTTCTTGTTGATTGAATGTAATTTAAAAGTTAAGTTTAAGTTATTTTGCACTGCTTCCTCCTACTCCTTTTCGAGCATTCTTTGTTGTTGTTGTTTTTTCAGTTTGTTGGGTTTTTTGTTTGTTTGTTTGTTTGTTTGTTTGTTTGTTTGTTTGTTTGTTTGTTTGTTTGTTTGTTTGTTTGTTTGTTTGTTTGTTTGTTTCAGTGACTTAGATATGGCACTTTAACGTGTTATTTGATTTTTTTTCCTATTTTCATGTTTTGAATATGTTCAAAATAAAGATATATCAATCAATCAATATCAAAAAACGTTTCGGTGTACATACTGTCCTAGGAAGGCACTCCGTGGAATACAACTTAGTCCCCTTTAGCAATGCATTTTGGGGTTATGTACTGTACGACTCCAAATTAATGGTGATGTATGGAGGCACTTCAGCTCAGCTTCGTTCCTTGCATTCCTGCAGGACAGATAATACAGTAGATGAAACATTTAGCGGCATCCATATGCATTTAAATTTGCAAAATGCTTTTTTCATATGTTCATTATTGAACCCAAGATGCAGACACAAACACACACAATCACACACGCACACTTTGCAGGTGAAAGGCATCACAAAACTAAAGGGGCCTCGACAAGGGATGCCTAATGAGGAGCTCTAACAGGTGTTTCTCATTAAAGTGGACGGAGCGAATCTTGTGAGAAGAGAGCGAAAAGTAATAGGGAGGAAAGGGATGAGCTCAAATATTCCCTTGTTATTCATTAGTGTCTTACAGGCTGCTGGACATAATGACTCACCGTTCATAACATTTTGCATACACTTTGTGCTTTTACATTCTATATGTGCTAAATGTCTTGCATTTTTTCCACAATTCAAAAATGTATTAGTCATTTCTAATTTAGGGTAATGTTCTGATCTGAGTTTGATGTATTAAACTGGTTGGGAACATTGTTGCCTGTCATAAAGTACCGTAATTTTCTGACTATTAGTCGCAGTTTTTTTCATAGTTTGGGTGGGGGGGCGACATATAATGAGGAGCGACTTATATGTGAATTTTTTCAAAAATTTTCCCCCCCAAAAAAGTGAAACCACGATAAACGAACCACGATGTAGCAAGGGATTACTGTAATTTGAATTTCAAGTGACGTCAGCAGCGCGACGCAGCGTGGCACGGTGGTTGTTTACAAAAAGGACAAAGATTGATCACGGGATGACGAAGATGACGAAGGCATCATTAGCGGCTTTGTTTCTAAGTGACACGGAGGATGAAGAGTTTGAAGGATTTAAGGATTTGGAGTGACACAGAAGGTTTGAAAAACTGTTATGGCTTTTACGCACGCCCGGTCCTACTCTACGGAGCTCTCTTTCACCTCCGTGGATAGAAGTCGGGGGCCGGCGCTCAGCCGGGTGGCTGTCCAGTCACGGTGGATGGGGCTCGGTCATGGCTTTTACGCACGCCCAGTCCTATTCTATGGATCTCTCTTCCACCTCCGTGGCTGGAAGTCCACGCCGCCACACGCCTGGAAGTTTGTTTTGTTCAATAAAGAGCCGTTTACCAAACCCACGTCTTTCCTTGTACTTTGTTAACGCTACAATATAGCTATATACTAGATCTCTGGTATAACGACGACGCTGACGTCAGGGCGCACGCGCGGCGTTGTTGACAAAGGACAAGGAATTTGATCGATGGATTTAATGATTTAGAGTGCACAGATGGTTTCGATGGATTTGGATCGATGGATTGATCGATGGATTTAATGATTTTGAGTGACACAGATGGTTTGATAACATTATTGCTTATATAATAGTTATTTGATATCTAATTTATATATCGTTATATGGGCCTGTGGAATACTTTGAAGTGCAAGCGCCGTCAGCAGCGCGCACCCATTGTTGACAAAGGACAATCGATGAATTTAATGAATTGGAGTGACACAGATGGTTTTATAAACGTGTTATTTATATAATATTTTTTTTAATAACGCTGAATGTTACGTCAGGCCCGTTCTCAGCTCTTCGTTTGTGTTTATGTCACGTTAGCATACCTATCGTTTAACCTGTTGTTGCTCGTCCATGTCTGTTCTTGGTGTTGGATTTTGTCGAACACCCCCCACAATGCGACTTATACTCCGGAGCGACTTATATATGGTTTTTTTCACGTTATTGTGCATTTTATAGCTAATGCGACCTATATTCCGGAGCGACTTTTAGTCCGAAAAGTACAGTATACCATATTATTCCATCCTCTCTATGGGTGCTATTCTTCACAGTTCATCAAAAAGCATCAGTGTGTGCTTGTTTCAAGCTAATGCATACACTAACAATACACAGAGGGACTCTTTTTTCTGGTGGCCTGATAAAAGTACGTGTGCTCTCTGCCAAGCCTGCTGCCCATGCAACACGAACCTGAAAGGTTCATTCAATTGAAAAGCCAACTTGCAGATGCATTTCGTTGTCCCTTTTGCCCACCATTGTTCCCTCAAAACATTTCTATTTCATTCATGGTTCACTTTCTTTTGATGTCCTTCAGTATCCCTCTTCTCCCACAGCGGGTGGGTCAGTGGGTCATACCTGGAACATATTGCAATTGATCAAACTGCAAGCAGCAGGACGAGACTGATGTTGTCAAAGAGAAGCTGTGAGTGCACACACGCACAATTTTAAGTCGCACCTGGCTGATGTTCTTTCACCCAAGGTTACACATTTTTACGCTGAAAGTTTACAGTTTCAAATTAACCAGCTGGAGCAATCCATCACCATGGGAACTGTGCTGATTAACCCTTAACACCTCAACCCGTGCCCTCCCAAAAGTCCTCTCACTCATCACATCAACCTCACCTCAATAGCCAGCCACCCAACCCTCCCCCATCCAAAGGTAGCGCTTTGTTGCACATGGATGCCTTTGCTCCATTAGCATTAAACTGGACTTTTTTAAAGCCCAAGTGTGAAAAGGCGAAAGAGGAGGGGGGCGGGGCTTTCATTAAACACCTTAAGCACCCGACAGAATCGATTACAGTGATGTATTGATTTGTCAGTCTGTGCGGGGTTGCTTACCCAGGGCACCGGGACGTGCCGTGAAACTGGGGTGGACATGGAAGGGATTAAATGAGGAATGAGTGGGGAACACAAGGGAGACTATAAGGAGAGTGAGCATTTAAAAAAAAAAAAAAAAAAAAAACAGGACTAAGGAGGAAGAAAAAATTTTAATTCGGTAGTTGCTAATCAGCTGAGGAACTGGATAGCCATGTATAGAAATGTGTACAAGGCAGAGAGGGAAAAAACACTGGAACTGGATCACATTCTCACCTGCTGCTGTAGCTGTACATAAAATGCCATTTACACCCTCTTGTCACCTTTTTGAGAATTTTCTCCCCTCTATCATTATAGATGTGTTCAACTTTTTGTGTCGGTCATACTGACATATTACTATAATGTCCTTTTCTGTCTGCTTTGTCTACCTGTCTTGAGTGTTGTGCTGTATTCAAGAATGTGGCAGGCAGACAACATCTCATTATCGTCTTTTACTATTTGCAACTTCCTTGGTGACATTCATTCAAAGTTGAGGCAAACAAATTCTCTGCCTCTGGTAATGAGGCATTGGTCCTAGAACAGACTGCTGAATATGAATACAATGAAGTGTGCATACAACGTGGCATCTAAACTTGGATTTCTCTCATTTCAGTGATGTTGAAAGCATGCACCTTATGTACCTTATGGTGTTTGCCTGACTCCCTCAAAATCCCTAAAAATCAAACTGGGCAGATCATGGACATAAATATTCTTGCTGACTCATGCACAAACACAGACGGAATACCAGCACACGAAATATAGGACTAATACTATGTCAAACTTGCATCCAATTATTATTTTCAACCTCTGAAATCACATTATTATTAGCATAATTTTTGTTATCGTATTAATATGTAATTATAGAGCTGCCACTTTACACGAATGATTTTCCATAGATGGTGTGCAATCCATTTCCAACCAGTCCAGTCATCTGCCTTTCACTCTTCTGTTTCTAGCCGTGACACGGATGAGAATAAGTGGTATAGAAAATGGCAGGATGGATGGATAGATGGATGGATAGATAGATGGAATATATATCTACAAAGCAAGGCAGCTCAACTCAGTGCAGCTCCCAAGCATGGGACGTGTGAGGTCATGAAGGGCATTTGCCATAAAAACTTTATCCAAAACGGCAATGCCAAATAGGATAAAGCTGGGAAAAAGAAGTCTATATCAGTAGGTGTGAGGCAGATTACACTCTAAAGTGGACCAAGCCTAGACAAAAAGGAACCTGTGTGATTGCTCCCGCTACCAAACATTCCAAAAAATATCCAAAACACTGTATTGGGCTATTTGTCATGAGAAGATAATATTTACTAACAGAAAATTCCTTATTTCATCCCACATCGGGGCATCTTCTTTGCTGTCTTGATTTTTTTCTATGCATGGCTCCACAGTTTGAACGGATTCAATAGCATGAGAAAGTGTGTCCAAACTTTTGATTGATTGTACATATTGAATGAAATTACACACAAATGCTGTGAATGAGTGGACAGGAGTGCATGCTGACATCCCAAGCAGTGTTTCAAAATGGATGTCTCGTATTTTTGCCCTTTTCTTTGCAAGTCATAAACTCAGTAGGCACTGACAAAGATCTTCCTTTGCTATCTCTCCCTTATTGTCTGTCTGAAGACGGCTTTTCACAGTCAGATTTGTGGTGATTGCAGCTGATTTACAAGACTTCCAGTGGCTGTAAGTGATTAAAACTGGCAATGATACCCGCATTTCATTCAGGGAGGAATTTCATCATATGTTCAAAATCAATTTCCTTTTGGCTGTGAAAGTAAATGTGAACGTAAAAGCAGGCATAATTTATCAACCTGGCAATTGCTTTGTTGCTTTGTGATTTTCAAATGCACATGGGTGAGAGATTAGGTGGTACAAGATGAACTCAGCTGAGGACACGGGGATAGCCAAGATCCTCCAAGCAATGACTTGTAGGACTAATGCTAAACAGCAGCAAAAAAGTCACACACACAAGTATGCTCGAACACGCGCACACAGACATAGTGAGATCAAAAAAGAGAAGAGCAAGAGAAGAGTGCATGAATAATTCGCTACTGAGATGACAAACTGCTTTCAGTTCCTAGTCTTTATCTTTCTGCACTCTTGCAAGTACCTACACAGAGGGGGCAGCAGCTGCTATTGGCATGAGCACTTTTTTTCTATCCTCTAAACTAATTTATCATCTGCAAAGGTAACCTCGGTTCTGGGACGTGTGTGTGTGTTTTGTGTGTGACACTTAGAATATTTGTGTGGATGAGCAATGTGTCCTGATCCAGTACTACCCTAACCTTATTACGAACAAACTGATGACAGAAGCGTCCTCTTGCTGCGACATTGTCATCAAAGCCAAAAGTCACCACACTTGGAATTCAGTACACACACACACGTGTACAACCACATACACAGCATTAAACCTTAAGCTATGGTCACATTGCAGGACATGATGCCTAATTCAGATTTTTATTTAAATTGGTCCCAGTGCAAATATGCACCCGTGAATGTACACAGTACCATAAAGAAGTAAATATAGCTTCCGGTGTACATCTCAGTCCTTTGTGGCATTTTCAAGGATTTTGTGTGTGTTTTGTCAGACAATTGTGATGTTTAACGCCTCAGATGAGTGCAACCTGAGCATCCAGGCTGCAGTGGCTGAGTAATCACACAAAACAGTAAAAGAGATTTGAGAAAAAATCTGAGTTGTAATGTTCACATTGGTGTGAAAAAAAAATTGTCACAGGAGTATAGCTTTTATCTTTCATCTGCACTCATGTTTCAGGTCACACCTGTGTGTAGTATGCACAAAAGCCAAAAATGACGTTCGACAAAACAGACCTGTCAAACCATGCCTATGCACAGGTGCATTAGATCTTACCTTCATAAGTCAGTCTTCCTAGACAATAGCCTGCATGGGTCCTCCCTTCTACTGTACACGCACAAATTTAACCAGATGTGGTCAATGCAAAGCACCGCATGAATATAAAAGAGTAAATCATGGCGATGAGTAAAATGAAAAGTAAGAAAGGCAACTTCTCAGAAAGACCAGAATCGACATACCTATTAGCAAGTTCGAGGCCAAGAAGCGAATATTGTTTCGTGGTCTCAGTGGTGATGCGAAAACGAATCTTCAAATTTGCTTCATGAACCAGTTGAATTTTTGACTCCTCTTGACAGCACTGTTAGAGAAAGGGGTTTATGAAATCTCAAGCCAGTGGGCTATCATGTTGTCATCTATGCTGAACAGAGAGTGCCATCTAGTGTGTGTGTGTGTGTGCGTGTGCGTGTGCGTGTGTGTGTGTGCGTGTGTGTGTGTGTGTGTGTGTGTGTGTGTGTGTGTGTGTGTGTGTGTGTGTGTGTGTGTGTGTGTGCATGTATGTGTGTGTGTGTGTGTGTGTGTGTGTGCGTGCGTGTGTGTGTGTGTGTGTGTGTGTGTGTGTGTGTGTGTGTGTGTGTGTGTGTGTGTGTGTGTGTGTGTGTGTGTGTGTGTGTGTGTGCGTGCGTGCGTGTGGGTGGGCGTGTGTGTGTTTGAAAGATGTCAGGAGCTATTTAGGAATCCCTCAGTGTGGTGTGTGTTAATCTGGTATTACACGTCTCAGTGTGATATTCACAGTACTCTGCTCATTTTAAGGCCTCCAGCGCGGATTATGCCTGCTGCATGCATGCACACAAAACATCAACAACTGCCACACAGACACACACACACGCAGACACACATACACGTACCTTAAGCAGCACATTAAGGCCTCCTCGCCAACAGCAAGCTGTCAAAGCAAACGTCCTTCAAGTGGCTAATGATCCATTACACAATCAACAGCGCAGACCAAGAGCGAGATTGATGATGCACAACAAAGCAGGGTTACCCCCTTCCCCTCACAAACTTGACTTCTGTAATGGTAAAGAAGTGTGGAGATGGGTGAGGGTGACGATATAATGGATTACACGCTCATTGTGGTTAGAAAAACAGGAACAAGCTGAAAACAAAAGTGCAACAAAATGTCAGAGCAAAGCAAATGCTTTTGTTGTGGATATTTTGTCAACGAAGTGGCAGTTATATCCCCATGAGGGAGACACATACTCTGCCTATTTACTGAATACTAACAACAACAATAAAAAGCAATCACATGACGGCATGTGGCTCTTGGCCACAGCTAGGAAAAATATGTTATTTAAATGGAGACTGAGGAGAGCAAGTTAAAAACAAAAGTGGGGATTGTGGAGTAATTTTAAAGACATAGAAATACAAACATTTGTTTGTCGCTTTGCTATTGGAAAACTATGCTAGGCGTACGTGTACGTACTATGCAGTGCAGCAAAAAACACATTTGCAGATAGTATGTTTTTTTCATGACTAAAATGGTGGCACACCAAGTAACAATGATGTACCTCTATTGTAACATTCTGGCCAAGCGCACATGAACATGTGCATTCCTGGAGAGATGAAGCTTCAAATTTGCTTCATGAATTCGCTCTATTGACTCCTCGTGATAGCACTCTTTGTTCAACATTGGGCTAAAAGCACACTGACTTGCCATTTCTTAAACCCATTTTCTTCAAATCAATAGTGCCATCTGAGGTAGTCAAAAAATATAACTGGTTTATGAAGCAAACTTGAACCTTCACCTCTGTGATAAAGCATCACTACTTTCATATGCATATGGCTTGCTGTCCATAGAAAATAGTTTGTGCAGATGAAAATAAAACTTCAGAAAAACAATGACTCCAACAAAATCTATTGTTAGTGTCTGCATGTAGATAAGGATGACTTATTTTTACTTTTCTAGAGAAACACACTTTTGAGCCATTTAACAATGAACATTCAACTGCAGAACTACTGCTATACTGTTAGCACCTTATTTACGCTAATTTCACTTTGCCCAATGAGTCCACACGTGACAGTTTTAAACAATTGACAAATTGCATTAAAAAAATTATAACATACTGTACAGTTGTCATCTCCAATTACATGGGTTCTGATTGGCCTGTGGACATTTGCCTAAAAGTGTACTGTGATGCAAATTGCAAGCATACTCTTATCGATGGCAGCACAACGACACTCATGCACTTAAAGTAGGAGTAGACCATTCTCTGTGAGTCAGTGTGTGAAAAAGAGGGTCGAAATGGGAAGGGGGTTTGAAGAAAGAAAGCATGAATTAGAGCAGGGGTGTCAAACTCATTTTTTTCGCGGACCTCATTGTAGTCATGGCTTCTTTCGGAGGGCCATTATGACCAAATAAATGTATGAGCACCTCATACTATATACAGTAAAAGCTACAAAGCAAACTGACAAATAACTTGTTTTCAAATCAGACGAGTAAAAACTGGTCAAATATTAAAAACAATATATATATATTATTAAAAGTGAAGACAATTTGTAATTCTAGTAATGACACGAATTTGATGCACAATTTGTCTCCGTGGGCCACATAAAATGATGTGGCGGGCCGGATCTGGCCCCCGGGCCTTGAGTTTGACACCTCTGAATTAGAGAAATGATCCCAATGACAGCAGTATATCGTGTCAAACCTCTGATTGCATTGTATCAGATTGAACATCCATTGTAAATGAACAAATGGCCGTCTCTAGTAAATGGTGTGTGCCGGTGTGTAGTTGTGATGATTGAGATCAGTGTTCATTCTTCCTGCTTTTTATTCCCTCCAGAACCTGTTTCTGCCTGTCAACTGGCAAAAAAAAACTTCACTTAGTGCTTCAGCACCACCTTCACAGTCAAACTAAGCGACGCAGGGGATGGGGAAATGCACTGGCACATACAGATAGATTCAATCAGTTGCAAAGCAGACACGGCGAGCTAGATATTGGCCACTAATTTAGCTCAGTGACACATTTAGAGTGTAAAACCAGATACAAATCGTACCTTTCCTAAAGGCCTCCGGTTTTTATCGCCTAAGCCAGTGAGAAGTTAAAGTCACTTGCATACTTCATGTTTACATTTGTCAGGCTAAGTGTTATTGGTCCCACCTGCTTCTTAAATAGGTTTCAGTGATCTGACAGCCCGCCAGGACTCATGAAATTCTAACAGTGGTTGCAAAAAGTGCTCTCTGGTACCCGCTGTTGGCAGAATTCATAGTAGTTTATTAATTGAGTTAAGATGGACTCCATTTGGAAGGACCTAGGCACATCCCTGTGTGATTTGGAACATGAACATAAATTTCAAAAGTGGAAATAATAGGTTTAAAGGACAACTGCAGAGAACTATGTCTTATTTATATAGTTTTTGAAATTGAGTAGAGAAAAAAGAGGATCATCCTGAGGAATGAAAATATTTGAAATAGTCCCACACAATAATTTTAATATGCTGAATACTTATGAGTCAATTTTTATACTTACTGCATTGTATTGTGTGATTTGGACATGACCAAAATGTTATACTGAAACTATATTTTTTCTTCTATCGCTGACAGTTCCAAAAGTGGTAAAAGAATTGACTAGTCTGTGAATTTCTAATAAATTAATTGCAATGATCACGACAGAGCATGTGTACCATATCAAGGACATCACCCATGTGTTGCACACCATACTGGTTTCTTCCAAGTGGTTCTATTTTAAATAATTGTTTGAATAATTTGTTCAAATCAATCACCAGTTAAAATAGGTGACAGCAAATGGAAAATTTAAAGTGATGTTTTGTGCCTGTGTGGACGTACGGCTGACATAAAGTGCACACTAACAGCCTCATTTTCTGACTGACTGCCTGGTGGAACATAAAACCTGTTGGATCACAGCCTTGTCGTGAAAACAAAATGAGCAAGAGGGCAGATGGAGGGATAGAAGGACTTAAATGAGTGTGAAGTGTTGTCAAGGTGATCCCATGTTCAACCTTCTGCTCCCTCACAAACCCCACTCCCACCCATCTTGAGCCCTCCACCTCTCATTAAAGTTGGAGCTTTAACAATTGTGGCATAGACAGTGCTATATTTGACAAGGTGCTGACTTCCCGCTGTGACACAGATAGTTGTGGGTTAACTCACTGCCGATCTCACAAGCATGACATGGACACACTTATAGTAAAAGCTTAATGGCAGAATGTTGATGGGATTATTTACACCCAAGGTCATTTGCTATGGAAGCAAAATAAGAAACTAAAAAATAGTCAAATTAAAAAATTGAATTGCAACAGTATGCGCATTTTAAAAAAATGCTGGTAATATCACACAGCCTCGAGCAGGCGAATAAACCATGAGTATCATGTGGCTCAATAAAGGCCTGATTCCATCGGAATACTATGAGGTAATTGTAATACACAAATAACAGTAGTAGTAGCCAACTAAAAACAAATACATGAACATATATGTACACTTGAGACAGTATAGGAATTATAAAGTATATAAATAAAATTCTCCCCTTGTGAATTGAAAAGCATTATCCATGCAGGCCCATATCCGCTAATAAAAAAAATACTGGGCAGGAAACCCGTTTCCACCAGCAATTACCCCGTTTTTGTTTAGTTTTTTCTTTATTGTGGGGAAGCCTGCTTCAGCGCTTGTAAATTTTTAAAGCCTGTCTCCTCCAGTAAAAAAATATACAGTGGAACCCCACTCTTCAGTGCTGGCCTGCCAATAGCGAGAATACGTGTAAGACTAACGTACTATAGAACCCATTTAAATGGGTTTGAAAAAAATGCATTTTTTCCTATGTTGACTCATCTCATACCTCTATCTCATGCACTGAGTGGCAAGCTAACAGCCGTTCAGAGCAATCAGTTGTAACCGACTGCCCGCGTAACGTTTGCATACTCTCAATCGAAAGCTCATTTATTCAAATCATATCTAAGAATCACATCGCTCCACTGAATTAAAGGTCAAATTTTTTAAACAGCAATAGAGACCTATCCGGAAATGCAGGAGTGGAAGGACGTTGTGAGATTTAGCAAAATGCCCTGTGTTGCCATGTCTTTAAATTACCTTACAAAGTCCGTCTTGGTATAAGTGATTAGAACGCTTGATGGCGAACGTGAATTCGTCCTGAGAGCGAGTCATGTTTTAATACATGAGATGTATTTATAGAAATGCCGGAAAGACCATGCATACACTGCTTAACACAATGGTCTATGTATTTTTGCATCCAACCACAAGATGAAAACCTTCCAATACAGAGTTGAAGAAAAGCAAAAACATACTCAGAATAAAAGAGACAAAATAAAAGACATTGCAGAACCCTAACCCCCCCCCCCCAGGATCCAGTAGCATCGTCCCTCTTCTCTCATTTTCTAGCACACAAGCAGCACTCCTCTGGGTTTAAAACTCATTTTCATCTCTCTTGTAAGCTCTGCGTTCTTACATATTTGTTCTAAATCCTATTAGGAGGCCTTTGTGATATGAGAAATGCTTGCAAATTGGAAACCATCTTCAGGCGAATGTTGGACACGGGAGGCAATCTTCAAAATCTAATCTCTCGAAGCACAAAAACACCAACAGCACATTTTGGATGTGGTTAATAACACAACATAAGTAGGAAAAGAAAAAACGAAAAATGTTACATCATAGTACTAGCAGATGCGTCAATTGTGCATTTTGCTTTTTTTTTCTTATATACTGAACTGTATGGTCAAAGTTGTCTGGTCATCGAATACTTTCCCTTCTGTTGTGTATTTCATGTTTTCATACTCTCCAAAAGGAACAAAATGTAGTCCTCAAACAAAATTTATACAGCAGTTTGACCCAGGCCTGACGGCCATTCATAAACACTCATGACTCATCACCATAAGGTTGAATTTTCCATTTATTTAAACCCCTTTTTTAAAACCAACCATGATTCTCAGATATTTATTTATTTATTTATTTATTTATTTATTTATTTATTTATTTACTTTAATTGAGCTTGTGTTTTGTTTGATATTATTTGCATGTAAAGCACTTTGTTAGAACTGTGGTTGTTCGTGCTCTATAAATAGTTGAGAGGATCTGAGCGCTGAGGAAGCATTATAGGTCATTTGGGACAAATGAAAGCAATTTTTCTATAAGTACTTTGTTTTTCTTCCCTTTCTGCACTTGCACCTTTTACACCTTTGCCTTGGGAAACTCAGCTTTTGATGAATAATGCAAGTAATTAGTGTTGAGCAACGAATTCGGGTGGGCAGCAGTGTTAGTCAAATGCGGGCAAATCCAACCTATCATGACATTTAACATTTTTTCATATACAGTAGAAATATGTGTATGAGCGGCAAGGATATCAAACAATTAACATATTTGCTGATACGTCTTCAATCTTGACAGCAATCACAGCATCTTCGGTATTTATCAGATGTGAAGGTGACGGAACACTTATCAAAACTATATTGTGCTCATATTTTATAGATGAGCTTGTTACACTTTTATTTAATGGGAAGTCACTATCGAGGTGAGCTCGACAGTAACAGTTTTAAGGCTCCTGGAGGTGGATTTTTGCAGCAAGATAGCAGTGATAAAGACGATTGGAGTAAATTATCGACTAGGAGAGACTGTTGGGGGGATTGGTTTGGGGATTGTAGATTGTTAGGTGGTGATTGGGAAATTGAAAGCTTCTGTGACGAGATTGGTTCTGGGAGTAACTGGGATGATTGCAACTGTTCTAATAGGAGAGGTGGGTTCGATTGGCGATGTTTGGGCAGTGAGGCTTAACTTGATAGTAAAACTGTGAAAGTCGACCTTATAGAGGAGGATGGTGGAAAGGCTACGAAATGAACATCTGGGATTGGTGATCTGACAGTATAAGTAGAGAGATGAAGAGACAATGAAAGAGGAGTTTGGGAAATGTTTGGGATCTCACTTTGATGATGTGGAAATGATGGCAAGTGCAAAATGTGTGGGGAACCACAGTGGGGTTTTGATTTGTGGATTGCGGGAGAGGAAGAGGACCGCTGTGGCTTTAAGGCTGATTTTGAAATGTTTGGACTTACAGCAATGGAGTGTTATGGCTCACTCTGATTGTCCACCACTGTTTGTCAAGTTAAGTAAATTTGCTAGTTGCTAGTATGATCACTTGATTATTGTATGAACATAAGAAGAGCATCCACAACGCTACATAAAATCTTTAAACGAGGTATGTAAATTGTTGAAATTCTGTTTGACTTTGGCGATTTCATTCTAATTTTGGAAGCAAATAATTATTATCCTCAGGGGTACACCGAAGCATTTTGGTGTGGTTCTTGAAGCTGCACCACTGATAAACCGGCACTGATGCGGGAGAAGTTGGGGCTGGAATGCAGCAGCCATAGGGGAGTTCTCCCAAACTCTCGATAGCCACCACAACCCCGACATAAACTGTGTACTAAAAGTAAAAATCTAACAATGTTAGCTATATATTTTAGTCACTGCATGTTTCCCCATCAGTCCCACACCCCTCATTGCTGACATTGACTAAAGACTGCTGCTAACAATCCCTCCATCACATCACCGTGTGGGACCACCTGACAGCTCAGGAAAATGACAATGAAAAATAAGCGTTCCCCACAGGATGTCATGGCAACACATTGAATTTATTCATGGCCACACACTCTTTCAAAACAAGAAAGGAGATGAGACACTGGTAGAAGTCATAGGAGTCTTCTAATTATCAACCAAGCAATGTTTTATCAATTATTAGCCTGATAGTAGTGCCTGATAAATAGTGCATGATAAAAAGGCTACACAGACTGCACTTTTTGAATATTTTGTTTCTATATGAATCGTTTGAAAATTTTAATTTTCTGTGTTGGGTAGTGCTCATTTGACATTCAGAATGTGTTCCACTACATGTCTGTTTGTTTACAGCAAAACTTCCCTGGGGAGTATTTATAATAACTTCTGCTCATTGACTGCAGCTTATTCCAAATGTAATAAACACTAATAGGGAAACATTTAATGCCTCCAAGGTAAGTGGAATTCTTCATCTAGTGTGCGCTTATTGACTGTAGTTGTAACTGTTTTCCCAAAACTCTCACACAGACTAAATATTTGAATTCAAAACATCACATTGACATTAACAGTGCTGCAGTTTTAAATAATGCACTGATAATTTCATATTTTAAGTTTTTTTTTTTTAACTGTCCATGAATACTGTAGTTTTGTACGGGCGAGCTAAAGCAAGAGAAGTGCAACATTCTTAAAGAAATGCCTGACTTGTTTAGGAAAAAAAAATTGGCCATGACCACAACCCAGTAAAATAACTTTGGTATTAAGTCTCGTTCAATTATGATCACTGACCCAAAAAATGCTTTATTGGAGGTGGTGGGTTGTGGACCCATGACAAGAAAACCCAGTAGACAAAAGTTGATTCAAAGTGTATATAGTATTAGCTCCACATTGATAGAGCCTTTACTTAACTATGTGGACAACAAGGATAGTGGCATGGGTCACTGAGTCAAACGTGGTCCGGTTGCCTTGTCATGTGTTTGTAGGTGGACAGCATAAACATGAGGTCTCCAAGAACTGAACCTCTCATTCATCATCTCTTCCCCTCAGACAGTAATTCACAGGCCTAATTTGTGCATGTGAATAAGCAAAGAGGTATTATCATATGATATACAATGTGCTATTTTCCTTTAGTGGGAGACACTCAAAGTTATTCCTGGCAGTACAATACAATTTTTAAATTGCAAAGGGTGCAATTTGGAGAATAAAAAACAAAGAAAAAACCCACTGCTTCATTTCTCTCACATTAATTCTTGGGAGCGCTTTGTTTTAACACAAGCTATGTTCTAAAAACATTGGGCCAAAAATGAACCGATCCACTATCTGGGTCAATTCGGGAAAACAACAACAATTAATCATTTTGTATAAAACAACTCACAAAATAGAAGGTTGATTATTAGACTTAGTTGTGATTGAATTCTTGTGAATTAAAATAAATCTAAATATAATAAATAGATCGTATTATTATTATTATTATTATTATTATTATTATTATTATTATTATTATTATTATTATTATTATTATATGAATATAATGAATAAAATATTCCTTTGTTTGACTTTCATGAAGTACTTCAAAAAAATCCGATTGTAACTCTCAGAAATGGGCACTCAAAGTATATGAGGACTGGCTGATTGCTGCAAATTTTAATGGGTCAGATATGCGAGAGTTGACAGCTTCAAGGTTCTTGGGTTTAGAAGGCACGAAGATAACCTTGATTTAAATGTCTCCAAGTCACCGGTGGGGGCTAAACACCTAAGACACTCCCCTGACTGATGAGTGACAGGTCATAAGCTAAGGACAGGAAGAACTGATGCAAAGCTTCTCTTGCCTTCTCGCCCTTGTCCATCTCCTTACCCAGGCTGAGTGCCAACTATCAGGCATGAGTCATCTCTGAACATCCCTCTTACCACACATACAGTCTTTGATGACCCATTAGTGTACTCAAAATGGACAGGTAGGCATAATGGATATAACCGATACAAGAGAGAAGCTTCTTTGTGATTTAACTCTACTGTCTATTTATGTGCATATCTGTAGTTTATGTGTCAAGAGCGTATAACTGTCATTACTGAACATTGAAAACATGGGTGTCATTACCTGAAAATTATACAACAGTCGAATGACTAGTTTATTTTATTTATTTATTTTTTTAATGTTAGTCTTTTAGCTGATTATTTCACCGCCTCATTCACATGCATGCATGAACACACAAAAAATATTCTATTCAGACATACTGCTCAGCTTCACTAGATAGACTAATTTCCTTGGCTTTCTTTAAAGTCCAAGGTAACTTCATTTCTCTAAGCAGGGTAAAGTGCAAGGCCAGTGAGAAAGAAATGTTCACCACCTGACTGCCACAGGGAATGTTAATCATGTTGTTAAGCATTTACACTTTTCTGCAAAATCTCAACAAATCTATAATGTTTCCTTCTAATTAATTACCAAATCAATCAAAAAAGTTACGTTTACTTTTGACCATCACTTTTCTACACAATGCAGCTTTGAAAAACAAAATGTGCCAGTTTTTATACTGAAGCACATTTGCAATTGCAATATTAGAGCACTTAGCATCAAGAAGCAGCAGTGGGAGAGAAGGAAATGTAAAAATTGGACCCTTCCAAGGTCATCTCTGATTTATGATCCAGTTAAATTGTAGAATTATACATGAGACTGTCTGATTCATTTCTTCATCAAGTCTACTGGATACAAGAATCTGGTGATCATTGGATCGGGACAGGTTGAAAGCTGGGCTAAATGGTTTGTATCAAAACAAACTGTGTAACCTGTGGGATGTGCATTATGCACTGAATGACAAACATATATTCTTGCAGGTATTCTGAAGTTTTTCTTTTCCCTTAACCAGTTCTGCACAGTTTTCTGTAGAAATTGACTTCACAATTTCATTTTAATACGCTAACAAAGAAAAGGTGATGAGTCATAGCCTCATTGGCACGGGTCATTAAGTATGGTGAATGTATGTTTGAAATTATTAATAAGATAGGTGGAATGAGGTAAAAGTGTAGATCTTTAGCTTTACTGATTTTTTCAAGGGGTTCAGTGCCTTAATCACAGATACTTTGACTTTGGCATTGATGGAAGGAGGCGCTCACTCACCACACCCTGAGAATTCAGGTAATCAGCCTGACAACCCCCCCAAGTCACAGGGCTGCTGATGTTTACGACTCTAATACACCTCTCCCCTTAGTGAGTTCTATAAAACAGCTCCATCCTCCCTTCACTCTCAGAAACTTGTTAAAATTCAGCCTCTCACGCTTTCTTTCTGCCAGCCAGCCAGTCCCTCTGTCTCTTCATTAAGCTCTGCCACCATCATGGCTGCAGGCTTATTGCACTTAGATTGGCTCCCTGCTTTGTTCCTCACTTAAAGGCTGCTGCAGCAGGGGACTTAAAGCGGTCCTGTTCAGGCGGTCAGTGGGCCCTAAAAGTGCATTCTACCTCTCATCCCCTCTGGCCCGGTCTCCGGTGGGCTACTCAGTCTGAGAGGTGCCGCTTAAATAAAGGTCTGTAATTATGGGACCTGCTGAAGCCAAGATCTCAGGAAGACATTCTATGCTGAGAGAATCCTTTGTGAACCAACAGAATCTGTAGACCAAGAGGCAGAAAGTAGGCAGGAGGCATTGGCAGGAGAGTGTATTATTTTTTTTATAAAAAATGTGAACATCTCTACATGAGTGCAACAATATTGAAACAGCAGGCCTCTAAATCACAGGTGGCAAACTCAAGGCCCGGGGGCCAAATACGGCCCACCACCTCATTTTATGTGGCCCGCGAAGACAAATTATGCATCAAATTTGTGTGTCATAACTAGAATTGCAAATTGTCTTCACTTTTAATATCTTTTTTTTTAAATATTTGATCAGTTTTTACTCGTCTGATTTGAAAACGAATTATTTGTCATTTTGTTTTGTAGCTTTTACTGTAAATAATATGAGGTGTTCATACATTTATTTGGGTTGACAGTCATAATGGCCCTCCGAAAGACGCTATGACTACAATGCGGCCCGCAAAAAAAATGAGTTTGACACCCCTGCTCTAAATCAACAGCTTGGATAAGTCAGTACACAACTAAAATATACTTGTCAGAAGATATTCAAATGTGATGAGACAATTCGGATATAAACTCCTTTTTAAGGAGACAGATCAGTGACAATATAATGAAGAGCTGGGCTTGAAAAAAGGGGTTGGGACATAAAATAAAGCCATAGACATTCAAGAATTCAACTGTTGTAATATTTATTTTGCATAAGAATGATGAATCCAAAACACAGATATTTTTCTTTCACAACACAATCACATTCATTTGTCAGATGACATTGTTGATGCTGGCTAATCAGAGGTCATCTTTTTACTGAACATATTGAGATATATTGAGAGCATTCAGCTGGAATTTTAAAACCCTCTTGAATTCCATTACCTCTTTATTCTTGCACAGAACCGTTTGTCTGCTTGATTGGTCCCTCAATTCAGTTTGGATGCCGTCACTGATCATGCAGTTTACCTGTTTATAGTGGCACACAACCGAATAGTCAGTAATATGTATTAAAGTTCGTTTATATTGAACAATGTACACTACGAGTGAACATTTTGGAGGTAATTTCTCATTAAATAGCATGAGGAAGTGTGTCAAAAGGTCTGAATGTTGATGGTTATAAAACCAAAACACAACAGGAGGAAAGTGGAACGCATTCAATTAAAACACTATTCAGATTGTTGATCTTGTCTCACTAGCTGCACGTAAACCCCACTGTTTTGGTGTTAAAAAAAAAAAAAAAAATTCAATCTCAATTGAAAAATCTGTTTTGATCTAACTAAATCAAAACCTTTCCCTTACAGAAATATGTATCCAATCATCTTTTATTGAGGAGATATATCTTTGAAGGCCACATTTACAGTATGACAAGTTCATTCATATTGTAAAATGACAACAAAAACTAATCCCATCATAACCCTTTAAACTAGCCATACCTCAATGGATCAAATCGTAATCCAAATGAATCGAACCGAATGAAAGACATTAAAAATAACTGTACTTGAATCAAATCACACCATTCTTGCCAATTTATGTATTTAATAATTTTTTGTGGGGGAGCACCCCCTTTCTATGCATTATATTGATTGTAGAATTTAATGTAAAAATGTAATAAAACGCAAACACTTGATACTGAATCTCAATCTAAAGTGTCGGATGTGATGTGACCAAATCTGTACCTGCGATACTTCATGAGGAGCAACCTGTCCAAATAGGTGCGACTGCTTTCAGGGAACGCCACTTCAACGGCTATGTTTCTATTTCCTCTTTTATGGCCTCCCTCTGGAGGGAAGTCAGCTTGGGTTGCTGTACCTGACACTGATACAGTGAGAGAATATAAAAAAATTAATTTGGATTATAGAGAGACTAAAACAAAACCCAAAATGTGTCAGACAAAAGTAGGATGTGCAACAACAACAACTTCTCTAGAAATGAGAAAACACAATTTCATTGCTACTGACAGTAGGTGAGAAAACACAAGCAGGCAGCAGTGAGGCCCATATAGACTCACAAATCAATGTATGCAATAGAACAGGAACATTGCAACAACATGAGAGGGGAAAAAAAACACAGATCGAGGAAAGAAAGAAAAATGTTATGATTGCTCTCAACACTTTAGAAGTCCACAGTGGCAGTTTTAAAGTGGACCTGTGTGCCAGTGGCTTGACAGAAATAATTAGGGCTGAAGGGCCTGGCAGTAATTTGCAGAGTAGAGCGTAGAGGGAGAAGAGGGGGGGGGGGGGGGGGGGTCTGTCCAAGTGGTAAGGCAGAGAAAACAAGGGGAGGGAAGCACACACAGAAACATAATAATAACACCACTAATAGCACATACATACATAGCCATATGCTCTGCTGCAGATGCAGACCCAATATGAGATGGAAGGCAGCTTGTACAAATACATACACATGTGCATGGCTGAGGGAAATGAGTACTGCCGAGTGGCGTACAGCCACCCATAGCACTTCTCTAATTATTGCAATATGCAACCACCATGGATTATTTTCTTACTGCAGTGGTAAGCATTTTCTGGAAGGCCTTAACACACAAGCGTAAAGGCAAGGAAAGGAAGCAGGAACGCTCGGGAATTTGTGAAAATGGCGGAGGAGGAGGAGGAGGAGAGGGGGGTTGTCACGTGAGCACGGGCATGAGAGGACTGCTGAAAATGTTTTGCCATAATATCAAAGCCGTGAGGGATAGAGGGTTACCGTTAATGCACATTACATCAATGAAGTTAATTACAAAAAAAACTTAATTTATGCAGATGATTTTGCAATATTTCACACCTGTTTGAGTCCAAATTGTGACTGGTTCGGCAGGACCATCACACCTTCGGTTTCTCCAGTCGTTGAGAGCCTCCTGAAAAGATCTCGCTGACTCTTCTTCATCAAACTCTCCACCAAGAAGAGAATTGGCTAAATCCTTTTTAACAACCTTATAGTGTTCCTTTTTAGTAATTTCTGCGCTTGTCTTTTCTCCATAATTCCCAATAAACCTCTGCAATAAAAAAAGGGGGAGAAGCGCTGAATTAGAAGGATGCCGATATATAATTCATGCTAATCTTCTTTAATCTACCACTATAACAGTACTGTAAAACATGAATAGAAATTGAATTAGTCTCAAAATTTTGTTTCCTAATGAAAAATCCACCTATTCTAGTCTGTATACTGTGTATTGCCTTTCATAGCTGAGTAATTATACATTGAAAGGAAAAATGGAAAAGACAGATAATGAGATTCTTTGAGGCCGTGGATACGTAATTGCCAATTTGTGCAGGCAAAACAAGTAAAAACTTTCTTGTATCAACATTTTATACAAAAGCTCAATAAACTTTGGTGGGAATAATTTGATCAAAATTTAATCAGGCAGATCCTCAATGAAGTAGACATACTGTAATTGCAATAGCTGTTCACTTTCAAAATATAAGGCCTATTATATGGTGTATTGTGCATCGGTTAGTATTAATCAATAAGTCTGCTTAAAGTCTATTTGATCTGTTCGATTTGATGGACAGTTCAGTCCAGTCTCCACAAAATCCATTGAACTGCTGTCCATTTAAACACATAATATAATAATATAATAGCCCAACGTTGTTGTCTCAGCTTGGTTTAAGGAAAGAAAGTCAGTGAGAGCTTCTTGAGTCTTTGCTTTTTTTTTTTAAACAAAGCATTATGTAAAATTAAAAACATACTAATGAAAGGTCTGCAAAGTGTTGATATCATATCATAGTAAAGCTACAATGGTTGATTTGAGTTAATTATTTCCAATAAGAAAACTTATACACATTATATTAAACATGAAAAATGTAAATATGAATTTTACGTTGCCTATCATGGTAATTACAAAGCAACAAATATAAATACAAAAAATGTTTTACGCCTACTGCACTCAGATACCTCCATATTTAGAGGTCAAAAAGTGGGACGCGCGCTGCATGAATGCTGATTGAGCTTCTCTGTACCACAGGCTAAACTCATTTTTCTTTTCCTTTAATAACAACTGACCACTTGCACTGCTAAGGTTAACCAATATTAAGACTGTTATCCCGTCCTTGAAAGTGTAAAGAAGAACCACCCCAGACCGTGGGCACTAGAATTTAAAAGTGGAAGGCCCGACTACTGGCAGCACAGTTGAAAGGGTTGTCCCGGTCACCACCAGAGTTTAAGGCAGATCAATGAGCTTCTTTTAATTAATGTGGTTGATTCTCCCTTTGTGGACAGAATATTTAAAAAGACAAGGTGAGCGACTGTAGTGCACCGATTCCTAGATGAAAAGTTGCCAAAAAGTTAGAGTGTCAATTATATGGATATTTTCGCTAATTATTGGTTTGCTCGATCCTTATTGCAAATAGTTGAGGTTCACTGTACAGTTTTAAGTTGTATCATCCCCATTCACCACTAGATGGCAGTTATACTGAACCCCACAAAATGTCCATTCATCAATTAATGCATTAAATGTTCACGTGTGAGCCTTACAAAATAACCAAGTTTGTGGGAAACTAGAGAGGCCTAGTAGACAATTCTAATGAAATTAATATTCAATTTGTCACCCCGTCTCCTATTCTCTGTCCTCTTTTCCTGCATTCTTTCCAACACAAATGACACAGGATTATCTGAGGAGCGAGAGATACATGCATCAGCTGCACGTGTTTAATCCCCTAGCCTTTGCATCCTGCCAAAGTACACAGCCGAGAGTGATTGAATAAGGCTATGGGTGTATGCGCTTCCAACTGCAATGGGCATCCAACCCAACAAAACAAAGCAACTCAAATGAGAAGCCCAACTTACATATTGTAAAATGACCTGAGTAACAGCATGGGTTGACCTAGGCAGCAGGTAACTTACATACAATATGCACAAAATTCACCGATTTTCTACAGATGATTATGTTCAGATTCATGGGTGAGCTAAAATTTCCCAGCTGATTTTCTGAGAAAAACAACGGACTGCTCCCCAGATACCGACTTAAGTATCCAAAGAAAGGTTCAAGCCAAACTGGGAAGACAGGCTGTGATGCCAATACAAAACAAACACAGTGAACCCTCCAAAATTATTGGAACGGCAAGGTCAATTCCGTTGTTTTTGTTGGGTACCGAACACATTTGGATTTTAGATATAAAGATAATTCCAGAATTCCATCTTTTATGCCATGTTATTTACAGCTACAGTTGAGGCGTTAGAACAGGGGTTTTCAACTGGTTTTGTCTATTATAACTAAGAAGCAACTCGTGGACCACTGCTTTGGCGGACTATTTCATTTTGCACTGAAAGGGGATATACCTATACAGGCTATATATTTGCATCTGTGTGTCTGTTTTGGTAAGCTCAGCTACATTTGACATAGTTTTGATGAGTAAATGATTCACAAAATTAGCTAGAAAATAAATCAAGTCTAAATAATAAATCCTTTATTTTAAAAAATGTTACAACTATTTTCCATTTTCGATTTTTCGGACCACTTGAGGGCCGCAGACCACCGGTTGACAACCCCTGTGTTAGAGCACTACAACAGTTTTTCCCCACAAGAACCGTTGTCAGTTCTTTTGAAGTGCACCGGGAGTTACTTAATTTGTGTCGTCTAAACAGATGGATACAGTCAACTGTTAGGAGTATTACAAGTGCCTATTGTGGCTTAATTGGACAAGCAGCTTTTATGATAAATGGCACACCACCGATAATGCAGAGGGGGCCGACTTGACTGTCCTATGTTGCAGCGTTTACACAGCTGAGTTAGCCACCCTATTTGTTTGGGGATTTTTAATGACATGCAGGACAAATGTACCGTAGTGTAATATTAATCGCTCTCTGAGTGAGTTGATTTTTGTGAAAACATGAAAAACAAGTTCTGGCACTTAATGTTGCTTTGCTGTTTTCTGCAGTCTTTGAGTAGGAATATTTATGGAAGAGAAAAAAATATATAATGTGCTTATTTTATTATTGCTTCTCAGCCTTTGTGGTTGAGGAGTATGTATTTGAACATTAAACTATATGAAGATGCTTTTCTAGACATTTATTCAATAAAAAAACTGAAACATGCCCATCAGCCCAAAAATATTAAGATTTGTTTGGTAATATTTGACATTCTGAATAATTGGTTTACAAATGCTTTTTGCAGAGCAATAAATCTGAAATTGTGTGGATAACATTTAAACATTAAAAAAATGTCATTTGAGTTAAAGAGCTTTGTAATAAACAGAAGAGTATAACTGCTAAAGTGTTTTTTAGGCAAATATTATTTAGGGGCTATTTTTTACAAATACAATCCATCATTTAAGTGTGAGTCTGAGCAGGAGTGATTATTCTTGTTTTGCCTAATCAGAGCAGAGAGGAAGGATGAATGCCAACAATGATATGGAACAGTAGTGCCCCCCTTAGTTGAACTCTTGCAAACCATGTTTGTACTACACACTGATGTTTATTCTGTGCTCACAAGTATGAATTCTTAGCATGATGATGTGAATGTAATGCATATGCAGAAGAACAATCCCTTATGTTACCTTTATCTAGAGTTAAAAAAAAAAAATGAACGCACAATCAAGATCCTATGGGCATAGGAAAAGAGGTCAGAGTTTGCAGAGGGGGCTACTGACGAACAGCATCGTTGGGTGAATGGTTAGTTTTGTTGTCTCACAGCAAAACATCCCCTCATTCAATTCTCGATTGCCTCGCTTGGAACGTCCAACTGGTTTGTAGTAGCAAGGGCTCGTCGTGATTTGGACTGTTTTCAAGAAAATTTCCTCTGCAACACAGCTCGACTACAACATCAGCCTTTCTTCTACTTTTGAAGACTGATTCATCTTTATATCTGTAGTCATTTTCATGTCCTCAAATTGTTTATACAAAATTCAGGGTTGCAGATGATCAGGCTTTAGGTCTTAAGGCACAAGCCTGTTTTGTAATAATTGAGTCAATGAAGGTGATTTGAATGTCATTTGGTTTTAAAATCAATCATTCTTGAATTCATAAAATAGGACTGTGCACTAATCATGTTAGTTTAGCTTCCAATATGCATTATTACCACCTCAGTCACAGTCCTATAAACGTTTGCTTGGTCAAAATTGATCTTTTGATTAGTTTCTCAGGAATCGCCCATCCAAATGACTCCACACAAGATCTCACTATCAGAAGCGAACCTTGTAAAATTAGCTTGCATGAAGGGTTACCAACAAAATACACAGAGAAGAAAAAGCGAGGATGTGTGTAGATACAAAGGGTTAAACAATCTACAGTGATTCAGAGTAATAAAAAAAAGCTAGATTTCTCATTTTAAAGTAAACTGAAATAAACTGACAGAAGGTTCAGCTAACCGAGTCAAGCAGGTTGTGTGTGAGGTAGACAAAGTAGGCAGGGTTAATTGGCATGTGTCTGTGCATCTTGAGATCATTATTTCTGTTTAAAATCTGCTTTCCTTAACAGGGAAAGATTTTTACATCAGCACCCACAGTGATGGAGCCCAGACACAAGGTCAAGAGCAATGCGAACATTCTTGCATGTTTGCATTGCAGATTGCGAGGAGGATTGACACTTCTGTTCTTTGTAGAATTCTCAAAATGAGGGTGGGAGGGTTACATAAGCTTTAATTACAAATTAAACACATTTTTAAAGATCAAGTAAACATACCAACTATCTTACATAGGTACCTCTGTGCTTGTGTGGGATTTTTTTTTTTTTTTTTTTTGCAAAACCAAGTAGAAAATTGGACTACACAAGTGTGCATTGCCTTCTAATGGTGCCATAAAGCTGGTCCTTATCCTCCTTCTTTCGCCTAGGGATAAATTAGAGCCACACTCCTGGGACCAGGCATACTATCAGGCAACAAGCAGCATATCACGACACTCTTCTGTGCTATGCTGGAGGAAATTAGTTCCAATTTTTTTTTTTTTTTTGCCTGAATGGTTCTAGAATAAGAATGCATAGTATTAAGCATAGTGTGTATGCGTATGCACGGGCGTGAGTGTGTGTGTGTGCGCGCGTGTGTGTGTTGTTTCTCAAGTGTAGCCCATGAGTAATGAGGAGTGGGGCTGTTGGGAAAAGGTAATGACAATGAGCCGGTTACCCCAGGCACATAATTCTGGACGGCGCAAAGTAGTAGTCATAATTATACAAATTATTTATGTTTTAATTATAATTTCCCTGTGTTGCAAGAAGCGCCTTGGTATTATTGGGTGATTTACTGCAATTGAGTCGTGCAATAAATAAATATGGAATGAATGAATGAATGAATGAATGAATGAATGAATGAATGAATGAATGAATGAATGAATGAATGAATGAATGAATGAATATTTATTAATTTATTGAATATTGAAATGCTTGACAATATTGATATGTGGCTTCCAGCTAATTTTCTCGTCTCTTGTGACACCTAGAAATTTAACTGCAGAATTAATATGCAAAATAATTGAGGAGTGGTCAACAGTCTAGTTGTACCTTCCTAAGAATCACTTGTCTTATGGTAGTTTTACATTTAACTTAACTAAATGAAGTTAGAAACCAATTGGAAACCATTTTGCCATAATACTCAAGTATAGTTCTACAGGATATCATTATTGGTTAAATTAGTATGTGAGTCCCATGTGTGTCATTCACAGGCAATCCATGTGTTTTCTTGAACTATATTCTTCCTGGTGACTATGTTTGCCATTATGACCATCGCAACGGGTATTACAGATAGATAACCCATAAAGGTGCCATTTGGCTTCAACATAAATTGCATCAAGTAAAGTCCCACATTACATTTAAACTCACTGTGGTTGACACAAGAGGATGAGTCAAGAGCACCACCCATCTGCAATAGTGAATTGAGACTGAGTTATAAATAAAAGTTCACAGAGGTCACAGAAGGGAAAATTAGATTTCTGGTAAATCCAGCACAGGCGTTTTCATGTGTTTGATATTGATGAATGTATGTGCACGTTATGCATAAAATTTATTTAATGAGATTAAAAACTGTAAATGGCGCAAGAAACCAAGGAAGGAATAGAATCCAATTTTGCATGAGGAGGATGAAGGGGGAAAAAGGTGTTAATATCTGGCACAGCGAAGTACCTATATCAAAAAATATGTGAGAGCGGGGACATTTATTTGACAAGAGGGAGATGTGATATGGGAATGAGAGTGACAAACAACTATAATTAAAAGAGGCAGAGGTCATGAGCTGGAACGATGTTCCTGCAGTATTAAAGAAATACGTACAAAAAGTCAGACATGTGCTGTATACACACACACATTTGTCTTTTTGCTTCTGAAACTCTCATAGTCTGTGTGAAGATATAACTAATATTAGTTTATAACAGGGTTTCCCAAACAAAGGGTCACGATTCCTGCCATCTTTTGTCAAAGAAAAAAACTAGAAGATATTTCATTGATCATCACGCAGGCACATATTTTTCTGTCAAGTTGTGTTTCCTATTAATCTTTGTTGTAACAAGATTATTCTGTGTTCCTTATGGAAAAGTCTTGAGCTGAAACGTTTTGGTGGTACTATGGTATCAAACTTTAAAGTGGAAAGTGACCATAGTGGGTATGCTCCATGTGGATGCAGCACATCTGCAGCTATAATGTTTTCCTTGGGGGCTGGGGGCATTTGGGGGGCCAATTGTATCTTAAAGGTGTTCACAATCCACTCATTTTCTTTCCTAACCCCAAAAATTCTTCATAAAACTTTGGGACATGTTTAATGTTTTAAAAAAAAAAAAACTTCAACCAATCCACAGAACAGTGATAATAAAAATGACAGCTGTGGGTGATTTTTAGTGACCTTTACTCAAGATCTATGAATTTTTTTAGTCAACTATGTAATGTATACAAAAACTCAAATCCCGCCAAAAACATTGTGGATTTCTGCATACCTGCTGATGAGACCTGACGTCTCTCGGTCCACAAACTGATCCTGTCGTCGTGCTTTGCCGTGTTGTCTGGGGACAACAGCATGTATCACACAGAGGGAGATGAGGTGGCGCTAGCGAGACAGAGACATATAGTCAAATATAGCACACACAGCCTAGCAACTGGCCCGTTGCTGAGATATGCCAGCGTGTCCACCATATTTGAATGTATCATTTATGCCCTGTAAAATATATCAAGTCAGTAGACTTGACTTTATGAAGCGCCTTTCTACCAAGTTTGTAAAGTTAATGCCGTTCATCTCATTCTTAATCAGTAGGGGTTTTATGACATTGGCCCACCCTTTGCAACTAATACAGCTTCAACTTTCCAGGGAAGACTTTCCACATACTTAAGGAGTGTGTTTATGGGATTTTTTTTTTTTTGTTACCATTCTTCCATTTATGAGGTACCACACAGGTTGGATGAGAAGGCCTTGTTCTCAGTTTTTGCTCTAATGCATCCCAGAGGTTTTCTATTGGGTTGGGGCTAGGAGTTAAACATGTGATACATGGCCACAAACATGTTGAAAAAGAAAAGGGCCATCCCCTTTCTGCTTTGGAATGCCCTACCAATGGATATTAGAACTACTACCTCAGTAGAAACATTTAAGACACGTTTAAAGACACATTTCTATGAGATGGCCTTTAACTAACTTGTGATGGCCGATTTGGCCGGAGTTTGTTTTGTTCTCTCTGCCCACCCCCTCCCCGGCTGGGGAGGGGGTTAGGTGGCTCAAAAGCTGATCGCGGCTAGCTGGATTCTCGGGGACCAATTCAAGATGAAGGAACTGCAGCTCAACCCCCTTGAAGACACGGCCAGGACAACCGAGGGCACCTCCGACATCCATTTTTTCATTGATTTTCATATTATGTATTACTTTTGCACTCTCTGCATCCATTATAACCTGGTGATCCTGAAAGGGGGATCCTTCCATCTGTGGTCCCTTCTCAAGGTTTCTCATTTTCCCCTGGCAGGGGTTTTTTGAGTTTTTCCTTGCCCTTTTGGGAGCTTATGATCAGGGGATGCTTTGAGAATAATTGTCAATTTTTGGCTATGTGAAGCCCTTTGAGACTGTTTGTGATTTAGGGCTATACAAATAAACTTGACTTGACTTGACTTGTTTTCTACAGAGGACTAGTGTCATATTAAGCCCTACAAATTAAGAATGGGACGCAAGTCAATGCTAGTGAATGAATACTTTGGTAATACATCAAAACAGATAGGCACCTAAAATAACAGCACATGTTACCTTCAGTCTGATAATTCTTCATGTTTAAGCCCATACTGTACCTCCATGTGTCAATATTTATCACAGTTGGGATTTTAAGGGCATGTCGTGCAGTTACAAATGTCACTGCAATTTTGAGGTGTCAAATTGGAGAACATCTTGGAATTTTGACCTATACAAGCTTGTTTGAGGATATTATTAGGTGAACCCGGTGAGCTAATCGAAAAAGGAATTCCCTGAGTACAGCAGACAAAATGAAAGGACCCATGCAACAACTAATAAGGCAAAAAAACAAAAAAAAAGTGGCCTTTCTGGTGAGTACTGACATTCTGGGCAGGCTTCGTATGTATATTCCTTGAAAGCCAACGGTACTCCTTTTTTGTGAGGTTCTTAAACATTTACCTTTAAGTGTGCAATAGAGGATTTAACTGCCTGGAAATTAATTTCAGAAAAAAAAAAAGAAATAGTATTACTTTGAAATACAGTGTCATGCTATGACTGATGACTTACCAGTTACAGGTTCATCCTTCAGCACTCGGATCTTCAACTTGCCTGCTGACGATTGCTGGAAACAGGGTAACAAACAGTTTAAGCTTGCAACAAAAGGCTGCCCTGCAAAGATATAGTTTGGTTTGCAAACCCCTTGGGTGGCAGATTTGCTTGTGTGTCTGTTTTAAAAAAAACTAAGAGTTCAATTGGTTCATCATTCATTTCCAAACGTCAGAATAGGTTCATTGTAACTAAGGTCGATTGACTGCATATTTGTCAGTTACTTTAAAGCAATTCAAAGTGAACATCTTGAAAGTGCATCAAAAATACATTCAATTAAAGTTCGACCCAATAGCATGTCACCACAGGATCAAAATGAGTACTTTTACCATGTGGCATTAGTTCCATGTATCTAAATAGATACATCTACTAAATTCTTGTGAACATAGATTCAACAAGCAAACAAAATTAGTACCTTTTGGTTTTTCTTGGCGCCTTGCATCAAAGCACTGCTGCTTATTGATGCTAATTGTTCTGATTTCCGATAAAAGGTTCCTGGTTGCCTAAACGAAGAGAAGCAACAAGAGGGTATTTGGTAGTTTAGCTTAGATAATCAATCATACAAACCTAAATTCATTTAATAGTACTTTATCAGAGCTGTATCCTTTTATAAATATTTTGGATTCTTGAATTTTTCCTTTTTGAAACACTCCCTCACGTGTCCCAAATTAGCTTTACTCATTGGTTTAATCACGTCTCAGGTAGCCTTTTCCTGTTCAGTACCTTAGCCAACTGAAACTATCACATTCTGTGTTCCCCAACCTATGTATGTCTCTCAGTTTTGTTCCGTAGTTGATGTCTCATATCCACACTGTTGTATAATTTACTCACAGATAGACTTGTTCATTTTATCTCACTTTTGTCACTGTTAAATTCACTGAAATTGGACATACGGTGGAAGCGTATTGTTGGACAAATAAAGTGTGCTTGTTCTTTTGATTTCTAACTTCATGCTGTGATTTGATCCATTTGCCACCAGGACACAGAGTCGGTGATGTTATTTCAGGGACAGACACGGTACCAAAAGGCAATATAGTCAAAGGAAGAAACATCCTCACAACTCAATTCTCAATTCAATTAAATTCAGTTTTGTTTCTCAAGGTATTGCATTCAAATACACAGGTTCGCAACAAATGAAATGACTTGAGAGCTACTATAGTAAATAAAACCATAATCCTAGAAAACAACATATTCAATGTATAAATTATATGAATATATTAATTAGTACATCAATGTATGTACTTGATTAAGTATCAAGGGAAATGTAATGTAGGTACAGTATTCCTCCTTCCTCCTTCAGCACATCTGACTTTTTTGCGAATTTGTAACTACTGCTAAGAAAAAGAATTGGATTACTTTCAAAAGTATCATTTTTTGACAAGCTGAATTCAACACTAACTGCTCAAAACCACAGAGAAGTATGTTTCTGTGGCAAAAACATAATGCAGCAGGACTTCTAAATTTGAATAAAGACTTTGTGAAGATGCAAAAATGGATTCTTCATTTAGATGGGAGTTATTCATGCTCATTGTATTGAATTATTTATGCTACTGTGAAGGCTGTTTATTTTTGGTTGAGCTGGCAACCTGTCACAGAAAGTCAAACAATATGCGTGTGTAAAAGAATGTGCGTTTAAATGTGACGACAGACTTGCCAACTCCCTGAACTCTGTTGGTGTGTTATGCTGACACTGAGGGTGGGCGTCAGGTAATCACCTCAGCGCCATCTCCCTGGCAACTGACTGTCGCCAAGGGAGACAGCTCAGGCACACCTATGCTGGGGTAGGGTGACAAGTTGTCGCTTCAGGACATGCGAGAAAGAAATAAGGTGTTGGGAATCTTGGTGGACTTTGCATTAGCAAATATCTCATTATCTAATCCACAGACAGATTCACTTACATCTAGGCGCACAAGTAGGTTGCGTTCACAGATTCAACAAGGACACATTCATTGTTTTTCTACCTTACAAAAGAGGTTCAGGCTCAAAATATCAGAGTGCTTTCTACTTGGTGTAACACATTTGATTGTATAATATCAAAGAAGGCTGCACTTCATACATGATAAAACATGCCCACTCTTCAACTTTCCAATGCTGCCTCTCACTTGATCTCCAACCAACGTTCAGCCTGGTACCATATCGATTGCACCGAAAAAGGTGCCCTTAAATAATATAGGACGGGGGAAAGGATTTTTGTTTAAGACAAGGGATAAGAGAGCCAATAGTATCTACAATCCAAAGCCGAAAGTCAAAGCCATATTAAAGCTGGAAGTCAGGCGGCCCAATCATAGAAGGATGTACTACATTTGCCCCAAGCCATCGGACTGACTTTATTATTGCCTGTGTCTTCGTCACAAAACAATTACACCACATCTCCTCTCAGCAAACTAAATTTGTACATCTATTCGTTGGGGCCCAATAACTGAAGCCGCCTCTGATACAAGGATAAGCCATCTATCTACTGTGGGAGCAGTGTGATCTTGGGGACAAGCAAAGAGAAAAACAAAGCGGTGCATAACACAGATACACAACAACACGCACAGCTTGAGGATAAATCACAGCTTGAAGAGTTGCAGGGAAGGCTTGTCAAAGATGCACTCCTGTTGTACTGAGGACAATTTAGAGAGGGAACTGAAAGGATTTAATTCTAAGAAGCCTGCATGTCATAAAGCAGAAAATGAAGCGTTATACATTGCCAATCAGAAACGGACAGATGAGATGATTGGGGCACAATGCGAAACTACATGACATTTCCAAAAGCATGTGGGTGAAATGTGTTATGGTCTGATGAAATCAATTCGGTAAACCTAATTCAAAACTGGGTGGTTGGCACAGGAACAACAGTGCATGTGATCATAGGAACGTTATACCCACAGGTACGAGTTGCTAACCTCGGTGCTATTATTCATGGTGAAGTGAATTATAAACACAATACTAGAATATTTTTATGTTGCAGTCTTATTTCATGAAATTTAAATTCTTTGTTAAAATGTTTGGTACTTTATATCAGTCATCTACAATATAGCTAACATAAGCCAACCATTACATTTGAAGAACAAGGCGGTGCGGCAAAGTTATCACAGAACATAAGGCCAACGCGAGACAAAATTAAATGTTGTGATTTATGGAGTGCTGTATCAAAATCACACAGGCAGCTGTGCCCACACCATGCATCATGAAGCCAGTGAAGCTGTAAATGTTGCAGTATTTCAACATGACATGGAGCGCTATGTTCATGTGTTATCTGTTTAGCTGCAACACAGCACTCTCCCCACATTGATTTATAGCTCATTTATTAGAATTGGATGTTGGACCTCCAGTTATGCAGCCTCATTCAGCTGATTTACGTTTAAAAGCAGACTGGTCACGGTCAATAATAAGAAAATTTTGAGGGAGGAAAAAAATCATTGGGTGGGAATTGATCTCAAGGTCAGTGGCATAAAGTCAGTGACGTGAACTACTATACTATCAATCTTCAAATGTGTCTTCCTCTGCTGGATTTTTTTTCTCACCAACCATCACTGTTTTGTGTGTTACAACTGGTGAAATGGGCAATTTCTCTGCACTTAACTATAAGCCTCTTAAGTCTCTGATCCCTCTCTTTAGCCCCTCTAATTATAGCCCATCAACATGTCAGATTCAGTATAATGTTATTTTCCTATTACAGGATGAAAAAAAAGAATGTAGTCTCACACGGTGGCCATTATTCACTTAGTTCCAGTCTACATAGAGTAAAAAAATATTTTCTATCTTTGTATTAGAAACAACACGTAAACAGCTTGTGTAACAGTGGGAATTCATCATCTCGTCGAAATTACTCAGTGTACGGGCGTTAATGTCTAAAACACTGGCAAGAATAACAGGCGTTAATGTCTAAAACATTGGCAAGAATATTGAGTCAAAATGACTGAATTGTGCCCAAAGTGTCAATATTTTCTGTGGCCACCATTATTTTTTCATCACTACATTTATACGCTTGGGCATAGAGCTTCACAGGCTGCCACTGAAATCCTCCTCCACTCCTTTAGGATATTCCAGAGCTGGTGGATGTTACATACTTTGTGCTTCACCTTAGTTTTAAATGCCCCACAGATTCTCAATGGGGTTGGGGTCTGGATCCATGCTTGGCCAGACACCTGATATCCTATGCTATGTAAGTAAACAAACTGCCACTGTTTGAGGAAATACAGCTATCTCTAAGACTTTGAAGAAAATTCAATTATTTTATTTTCCAATATTTTTCTGCTCTTTGTCTCTGGTTGCATTTCCAACTGTCCTTTCCCACTTCTCTTGACTTTTACAGGTCGCTTTTATCTCCACCGCAAAAGCTGAACCATTGATACTCACCCTCTCTCGCCTTTCTCTCTTCTCATACTGTCTTTCAGTTTTTGCAGTTTCTCTTCCAGCTCATTGCTCTGCTGGGCCAGAGTCACTGTCTCCAACTGCAGGCCTTGTGGGTTCCTAGGTAACACACACGCACACACACACCCGCGTTTATGAAGCCAGTCAATGATAGTCAATCATACAAATGATGCACTCAATCAGATTAGCAAGCCAAGCTCTCATCAATATGTTCAATCCATCCACTGCGCAGATCCCTGTTGCCACGGCTGATCAATATTTTCATCAGTTAGTCACAAGATGAGTGTAGCAAGCATCAATTCACTCAATTACTGGCTGGCAAATGAAAAAGTATACATGGACATTGGACTACATTTCACAGGAAGTACTATGGAGTGAGCAAACATGCTGAACTGCAAACTTTTACAATGATGCCCACAAAATGAATTGTACACCCACATAACCAAGTAACAAGTGACTCAGATGTATATTTTTTAAAGTCATATCTGATGTGACATTGATGTTATCTCAGCTTACCTCGCACTGAATTGTAAAGATTTTGTTTTGGAAAGTACCGCAAAGTCTTTTAAATTCATGTCTCCTCGTGGGCTGGGAGGCCTTCGTCTTTTTACCAGGAGATTAATTACATCTGCAATAAGATCAAACAGTCATGCCATTGAGTATATATGAACACGCTCACTTCGAACTAGCTCACACTCGCTACAGCACCACTGTCAGTGACTACTAAACGGATGCTGCTGAGGAAGCGTGACCAGAGCAGACAGATTTGCCAAAAGCTATGCAAGGTAGTTAAAACAACTGGCAGTAACTGTTTAAAGGGCTATTGAGAAATTAGTTAAGTGAGGCATATTAGGTATATTGTTATAACGAGAGCAGGGAAATTGCCAACAACATAGATCTAAAACACTATCTAAAACATAATGGCTTTGGAATGAGGTTGTTAAGTTTCACTCAAAGGGAGGAGGAATGAAAAAAAAAGAAAAAGCAAATAGTAAATTTTCACCTCTGATTCTACAACATTAATAATATTTAAAAAAAGCATCAGTTGACCTATATTCCATAGTGCTTGTCTTTATTAGAGTGGAATGGGTGAACTGTACGAGGTTAATTGGAGGTACAGGCCAAATATAAGCAAAGAAGCATTGGCTCACATTCCCACATGGACTATTTAGAAAGTCTTCAATAAACCTAATGTGATTATGGGAGGAAACCAAAGTTGGTCCAAGCTAAAACTAGAACAAAGACTGTGAGGAAGACGGACCACTTTCCATGCAAACATGTGGATCAGTAATAAGATCAGTAAATTCCATTGCACAAGAACATTTCTTTTCAGATGTGCATTTCAATTGATCGGGATTAATTTAAATCCCTCGAATATCCAACATACCAAAAAAAAAAAAACACCGATTGATGGAAAAAGCAGAAAAATAATACCTGTCACTCTTTGTAAAGTGGATTACCCTGGTTTGTTGTGATATTCACATTGCTAATAGTCCATTGGGCTGAAATTGTAAATTTTAAAACATATGCCTTTGAATAAATAACTTGGCTATTAGTGTGAGCGGAACTGAAGAAGGAAAACCGAGATACAGCAAATAAACAAACCGAATGTCACATAAAAACAAACAGGTATAGTAAAGCTGCCGAGTCGCTAGGGCAAATTATTACATCACTGGCACACGAATATTAAGTCACTCTAAATCATAATATTTAGTCTCTCTAAAACATATTGTAACATGATGGCACACAAAGTTTCTTCGTGCATACGACGATTAAAAAAACGTCATGGTAACTACATGGATTAAATTCACCTGACGTGATGAGAACTGATGTAGTCCTCCTTCAATATTAAAACGTTTTATTCAAGTTGTCATATAAACTTGTCGTATGTCGTTTGCCGGAAGCACGCGTCCAGGTAGAAATGTTGTTTTGTGTTCCCATGACTACCAGAGCAAGTGCATTCCAGTTCTTTTAAGTGATTTGGCTCTTTAAAATCAGTTCACTCAAGAGATTTGTTCAAACGAATCGTTCAACGAATCGTCCCCCCCCCCCCCCCCCCCCCCACACACACACACACTGATCCGTTTTTTGTTTTTGTTTTGTTTTTTAACTTTAGCTTTAGGAAGTGATTCGTTCACTCTCATGAAAGTGATTCGTGAAAGTGATCCTACCGACCTGTCCCGCGGCATCAAAGAAGCGAAGAAGGCGTTCTCGTGCAAGGTCTCCACCCATTTCAAGGACAGCAAGGACGCACGTAGCCTTTGGCGGGGCATTCAGACCATCACAGACTACAAGCCCGCGCCGAGGAGCTGTGAGGGCGACGTCCGCCTGCTGAACGATCTGAACCGCTTCTTTGCTCGCTTCGACGCCCAGAACAGCACTTGCCCGCTGAAGACCACTCCCCCCCCACACGAGCAGCCCCTGCGCCTCTCTGCCGACGGTGTGAGGAGGGCGCTTGCCGCTATTGACACCCGTAAGGCGGCGGGCCCTGACAACATCCCGGGTCGAGCGCTGAAGGACTGCGCTGGGGAGCTGTCGGGTGTCTTCACAGACATCTTTAACGTTTCCCTGCAGCAGGCCATCGTCCCCTCGTGTTTCAAGGCTGCCACCATCGTTCCTGTGCCGAAGAAACCTGCACCGTCCTGCTTCAATGACTACCGCCCTGTGGCACTGACGCCCATCATCATGAAGTGCTTTGAGCGGCTGGTCTTGGAGCACATCAAGTCCGTTCTCCCCCCCACCATTGACCCTTTCCAGTTTGCGTACCGTGCCAAGCGGTCCTCTGAGGATGCCATCTGCTCTGCCCTCCACTCGGCCCTCACCCACCTGGAGAGAAAGGACTCATATGTGAGGTTGCTGTTTGTGGACTTCAGCTCTGCCTTCAACACCATTGTGCCGCAGCGACTCATCTCCAAACTCGACGAGCTGGGCCTCAGTACCTCCCTCTGCAACTGGATACTGGACTTCCTCTGTCAGAGGCCTCAGGTGGTGCGTGTTGGCGACAAAATCTCCGCCAGCATCACGCTGAGCACGGGGGCCCCCCAGGGCTGCGTGCTCAGTCCATTGCTCTTCACCCTGCTGACGCATGACTGCAATGCGACCTACAGCGACAACCGCATAGTGAAGTTTGCTGACGACACGACTCTGGTGGGTCTCATCACGAAGGGCGACGAGACTCGGTACAGGTCGGAAGTTGACCTTCTGACCACGTGGTGCAGGGACAACAACCTCCTGCTGAACGTCAGTAAGACCAAGGAAATCATTGTGGACTTCCGGAAGGGTCACACAACACACCTGCCGCTGATCATCGACGGTGCTGTGGTGGAGAGGGTGAGCTGCACCAAGTTCCTGGGGGTGCACATCAGTGAGGACCTCTCCTGGTCCGCGAACACCTCGTCACTGGCAAAGAAAGCTCAGCGCCGCCTGTATTTCCTGCGGAAGCTCAGGCGTGCATGTGCTCCTCAGGCAGTCCTGTCTACATTCTACCGTGGCACCATTGAGAGCGTCCTCACCAGTTGCATCGCTGTCTGGGGTGGTAACTGCACTGAACAGAACTTGAAGGCCCTGCAGCGCATAGTGAATACGGCTGGTAAGATTATTGGTGCTTCGCTTCCCTCCCTGAAGGACATTTACACCTCCCATCTCGCCCGCAAGGCAACCTCGATTGCCAGAGATGTGAGTCACCCGGCTCACTCCTTGTTTGACCTTCTGCCCTCTGGGAAGAGGTACAGGAGCCTGCGCTCCCGCACCACCAGACTCGCCAACAGCTTCTTTCTCCAGGCTGTTAGGGCCCTGAACTCGCTACCCCCTTCTGCGTAGCGTGCGGCACTGTTGCGCTATTTTCGGGAATGTCTGCTGTACGCGTTTTTACGCTCCTCTTAATTAATTATTTATTTATTTATTGTTGTGTTATTTATTCATTATTTATTCAGCACGCTTTTGTTATACTTGTTTACTGTTTGTCTGTTGTGAGCCATGTCTTGTCACCGTGGGATAGGGGGGAACGAAATTTCGGTTTCTTTGTGTGTCTTTGGCATGTGGAGAAATTGACAATAAAGCTGACTTTGACTTTGACTTTGACTTTGAAAGTGATTCGTTCTATTTTCAGTTCATATGACTGTCGCAGATCAAACAGCCAATCAGGAGGTGGGGGTGAGGGCGGGTGTGGCACTTTTCACTTTCACTTAAGCTTTTTCCCTAATGAAGTAGCCTGTGATTAAGTACACTTCATGGACACTTCAATAGGTACACTACACGAGGTAAAAATAATAAATAAAATAAATAAGAAAGTGTAGCGAACGATTTGGTGAACGATTCTTTTGAACAAATCTTTTGAGTGAACCGATTTAAAAGATTCAGTTCACTTGAGAAACGGAATGCACATCACTAGTACAAAACAGTGCAGACCGCTAAGGACCAGCAGGTCAAATGAGCCGACTGATTAGTGACACGGGCACTTACTCGGTAAGAAATAGGTTCGATCCCAAGGTGTGACCATATGCCTAAACGAGCTTTTAGAATTGGAACCTCAGGTTGTATGCGTACATATATGCAAAGAAATGCAAGTGTGTCAATACATAAGGTGGCCCTGCCCCCAAGTTGAATATAAAACACCAGACAAGTTTTAACAAATGTTTATTTAAAAATAATATTAAAAGTAGATTTCAAGCCAGCAATCCAATGTGAAATTGCAGTAGATATATTGAATAACAATATTTAGGCGTATATATGCATACACGTTATTTAAAAACTACCATAAGTGTTATAAAATCAAGATTACCCAAAGAGAAGCATAATCGCCCCGTTGTTGCATAACGGCGCACCCCTTCATGGAATAAAGTTAGCCGTTAGCTTGGAGAAAACGTGCATAAAAGAAGTGGTGTTTAAGTGAGTGGTTCTTTCTTTTCTTGGCAAATCGCAAATCTACATTCTGGCTTACATAGGTCACGCCAGGAGACGCAACACGTTCACTGACTGATCCGTTTATGCACGGGAAGGCAGTTCACCCATTAACTCGTTCGCGAACGGGAAGTTACGTCATTTTCTTCTTCGTTCGGTTTTACGGCGAGGTGGCACCAGCTTCAATGCGCATTACCGACATCTACTGGTTGAGGTCTAATGAACTGAAAATAGAACGAATCACGTTAGGAAGTGATTCGTTCACTCTCGTTCACTGAAAGAAATTCATTCTTTTGAAGGAATCGTTCACTCACGAGCCAACACTAATGTGATCCGAGCGCTCCTTCCCACTATAGCTGCGCATTTGACGAGATTACAAATTCTAGTTTTATGAAAATAAATCTTTGTGCTAATTGACTCTTCGTCGTTTTAAGTATCTGCGTAAGGAATATTAAAAAGCTCTTAAACAGGGTAGCATGATGGGTTTTATTTTTACTAGACAGTAAATCTTGTAGGCTAAGTAAATTTTGTAGGCTACAGTTTACTCTAAAACGAAACGAGTCTATTGTTCCCATTGTGCACACAGCGTAAAAAAAATAACATTTGGAAGAGAGATACATATTCTGGGAAAATTATATACTGAAATTTGGAGTGAAATTTACTGTTTTTTCACTCAGAAATTGTAGGTAATTTTTCCTTGAGTTTTACTTGGGTATAGTATTAGTTTTGTTAAATAAGATAATAGACTAATGTTAGAGTAAAATAAACTGCGAAATGTACTGTATGGAGCTTCATCTTCTTATGATGTCCTTTTTATGCTAATATTGCAATCAGAACATGCAATAACCTGATTAAATGATCAAGATCGAGGCACAAGAACGCTTCAGCATCCCAGAATTACTAATTGAACACTTTAAATTTTCTCTCATTCATTGCTTCCATATATTAAGACTTTACACGGTAACAGTAACAAAACATATATAACAAGCGGGAATTAAACTACGCTGCTTTTGTATGCTAATGCAATGGAACTCATGTTTATTTTAAGTAGAAAATAATATTTTTCTTTAAATTATTGCATTAATATTATTGTATTTATTGTCTTTTTGTGTTTCATGCACTAGCATTATTACAGCTGCTGTTATTGTTGAAGTGTTCTATAAATAAAGTTCAGTTGTTTTGCCAGCATCCAAATCATGACAAAAAATGATGTCAAGGCTCATGCTGTTACTATTGTCAACGTAAAGCATTATCCTCAAGTACTTTCACTTCATGACTAGACCCTGCTCTTTCCCACCTTTTGTCAGTCTACCTATTACTAGCTTTCTATTGCTCTACATGCTGGAGTAAGAACTCTTGCCCTTGCCACAATGGATGTGTGCACGTGTGACTTATTGCGCGTAGCTGTAGGTGGATGGTCGTTTAGGGTTGTGACCCCTCTGCTGCATTCTGTTTCGATTGCCAAGCAGTGACTCTCCACCACTCGTTTTTGCTCCCTCTCACTCTCAGACTGGCCTGTAATGGATGACGCGCATGCACAGGCATACCAATATGTGAGAGAAGAGGTGTAGGGAAAGAAGAGGAAGGGCAATACTAAAATGAAGAATACATGGTAAGGAAAAGGGGCAGTTATGAACCTGGCAGCAAACAAAATAGTGATAGACACAAAAGCAGAGGTACAAGTGTGCAACAGAATGCTCAACAAGGCTATAAAAGCCGAGCAGTTGCCATAAAAGGACATGCAATCCGCTGTGAAATGTCAAGGCTATTTGTGTCATTAGGAGGCAATGACGATGGGTTGGTAATGAATGTCATCTGCTGGGTTTAACCTCATTTGGCTGCTTTATGCTACATGCATGACGAGTACTTTGCCAGCAATGTATCATGAAAGTCAGCACAAATGAGTTTCCATAAATGGCAGAAAGTGCCATTAACTTGTACCTAGCCTGTTGCTAATCATACAACCAAGTTGTTATTATTTTCAATTTAATTTTATTTACCTTTTATCATGTTTTTGTTTAGTGGAATATAGTATTGTAAGATTTTTCTATGATTAAAAAAAATGTGCCTTGGCTCACTAAAGGAAAACAATAAAGCGCCGCGCTGGATGAAAGCGCTTGTATCCGCTATGCTGCAGTCAATCACAGGATTAAGAGCAGGTAAGCATGTTGAAGTGGACACACTGGTAATCCTTCACCTCATCTGACCTGCATGTTTTTGGACTGTATGGAGAAAATGAAAGCATGTGCAGGAATACATCAGTATAAAAGACTCAGACTACACATCTGGTAGGAATTGTTAACAATGTCATGCTTTTCATTCTCCCTTAGAACTGCTGGGTTGAAAATTGGACTAACCCTGGAAGTTGGGTCAATCTGATCGAACTTTGTTTTGCAAAAAAAAAAAAGTTTGACACTCCTGGGTTATATCAATTTCTTTAGCTGTTTTAACATTCAGGCTTATCTGTTTTTACAAAGAAACATTTATCATTGCCTTCAACTGAATGCCTGCAGTCAACTAAGTGATTTGTTGTTAACTTATAAAATAATGCTAATAGATGTTTCTAAATTACCTCCTGCAGTGTTGCGCCTCATCAAACAGCAGCACCTTTCTTTTGAAAATAATGATATTCCATTTCGGAGAAATACTGGAGGGAAAAAGAAACCAAAAGTTGTGATGTTCTTGCTGGATATAGCTATCTAAAATGATGGTGGCTACTGCAGATGAGAAGTTAAAAAGAGAATCAATGATATCTCATTATTAGCCACAGGCAAGAACACTTCAGACTTGAGGTCACAAAGAGGGGAGATTTTATGAGAATTATTATCAACTTTCAGGATACACAACAACAACAAAATCTGCCATAAAGATGCCTTTGGCTAAAGGTAATATTTGTCTAAAATTACATCGCAGTCTCTAAATTTCACAAAAAAATATTTTAAAAAGTTCATATTATTATGTGTTGTGATACAGTAGTTATGATAATAATATTGAATCATGGAGTTATACATAAAAAGGTGGCCTGAGAAGAGCGCTCCGACTTGCATGTCCATGCATTTCGTTAAATTTTATTATCGATGAGAGCACTAAAACACAAAACACTTGTTTTCTTCAACATTGGGGACTGACAGAGACACTGAGTAGACTGCAAGGAAAGAACTAAGAAAAATGCAACGTGATTAAATACGTGATAAGTAGCCCGAAAAAGAAAGGGCAATTAAATGTGACTGATGGTATGAAGGTGCATGATCTGAGGGGAAGACAATCCCTTCTTCATCACTGAGACAAAGAGACAGACATGTAATAAGAGCTCTGGTCTGGTTATGGGTGAAGGGGGATCAATGAGCTGAATGAAAAAGGCCAAGTGAAAAATGAAGGGTCTGAGCGTGGGTGAAGCGGGCAGGAGATGAGTGCAAGAAGTGAAAGAGGGAAGGAAGGAGCAGCAGCAAAGACACATCAGCCGTTCTTCATAGTGAAGTAGTATGAGCTGGCGGCCTACGTGACCCGCACAGACACATGGCGTGACGATGTACATACGTCAAGGCTGCTATGATTGCTGATGACTAGCTTGTGCTAGACAATGATTGCACTGATGACAGACGACCACCTGCTAAAAGAAAATAGACAGAAGGACACAGGGAGGAGTGAAATAAAAGCCAAAAGAAACTTTTCCAATGGCATCAGAAAGCACATAATACATTTCAGCATGTTTTCCTGCACACTATTCAGGGTGCTAATTGTGAGGTGGGCCCAGGTGCAAATACATGTAAAACCGGGATATGAGCAGGAAAAGGTATTATGTGGTGGGTATGGCTGTGGTTGAGGAGAAATGCTCATTGTCAGACAGGGTTGAGAAAAATTGGGGTGCAGGGTCCAGGCGTGTCAGGATCTGAAGTAGCTGGGCAAGGGAAGAGCGAGAGGCAAGCAGGCAGGAACAGAATGGAGAACAGAGAAGAGAAATGATTTCAGGACCCAAACTCAAATATTCTTAATGGCGGGATGCAACAAACTTAACAGAGGCTGTTAACAGTCTGGCTGTGTGGCAAGGCAGCTGCGTTAGTTGGATGAGATGCAACTGTTGGCTGGCTCCAACATGCATGTGTCCAAACCTGCAATTACACAAATACACACACAAATATATATAAATGGGGACTGACTTGAGGATATAAAAAGGAAAAACCAGAGAAAAACTTTTATCATTTGCAACCTCCTCAGTCCTCAACAAAGTTGTCAAATTCCGGTCCAAAAAGTAGCAACCCTGCCATAATTTGTGTGCAGTAGTGCTTCAACTATATATCAAGTCAAATTTATCAATCACTAAAAGTGTCAAAGGGCTTCACATGCTCAATGCTGACAATATTGACAACAAACCCTGATCTTAACCCCAGGAGGGCAAGGGAAAAAATATCGAGGGAAAAATAAGAAACCTTAAGAAGGCATCACAGATGGGGGACTCTCCCTTTCAGTACGACCAGAGATTTTGAGAAATGCTCCTTGATGTAATTTCATGAAGAAGTCAATAAAAAAATGTTAAAGATCAAAAATGAGTAAATTACCTTGCCCAATTTTATATGTCACTGCCGAAGAGTTTAAAAAGCTGCAAAAAAACATCAGTTGATTAGAAAAAAATGGGAAGACCTGTTCCTTTTCTCAAACAAGATTTCCATTATAAAAGTTAAATTGATCGGTACCATTCTGCTTTGCACACTTCTTTTGTGGGATATGAAACGGAGTGGTAATCTTTTACATTTCCATTGTCAAACATTGTTCCGAGCACAGTAGTGTAGTTCCACAGAAGAGGATCTGTCAATTGTATTAAAATATATTTTAATTGGTTTGAAGATTAATCTTCAAATGGGCTCGGAAGAAAGCCCAAAACACATGCGGTGCAGCAAAAAGTCATGAAGAGAAAAAAGGTGGGTCAGGGCAGTGACAGAACCAGAAGAAAATCATACAAATGAAGTAAATACAGTAAACTCTAAAATCACAAATTTGGCTAGAACTAATTGCTTTGTTAAAACTTGGCACTTCTTGTTTTACTTCATGTAATTGAAGGAAAGTTTGCAAATGTAACATGAAACGTGCTGGATTCCAGGTCAAACATGGTATTTAATAAAAGAGAAGAGGTGAAAGTGTATAATTCTATTATTCTGCCTAGCACTATGGAGGCAAAAAGCGGCACAAATATGATTTGAAGTCAACCATAATCTTTCTAATGTTTGTTGAAGAATGCGTGGGAGACAAGGCAACAGAACACACACTAAGGCACACACACACAATTAAGGCTGTCAGTGATGTGTGTTGTGCTCTGCTCTACTCTACTGCCATCTAGAGTTTTCGGGTGACCCCTGTGCAGGATCGCGTATCATAGTGATGACGTGCGTCACAATAACAGTTGCCTTTCCAACGCTTTCAACATGATCCCCTTCACAGACAGATGGGTTGAAGAATGTGCGTGCGTGTGTGTGTGTGTGTGTGTGTGTGTGTGTGTGTGTGTGTGTGTGTGTGTGTGTGTGTGTGTGTGTGTGTGTGTGTGTGTGTGTGCATGTGTGTGTGTGCGTGTGTGTGTGTGGGGGGGGGGTGTTCTCCATGGCCAGACCATTCGGAAAATGTGACATCCAGCATATATCACAACTGACACGTAATTTGTCATATTTACGCGTCAACAAATCTAAAGTGACACAGTGGGAGTGGTCATGTGTTGGCATTTTGAAAAACGACTTACGGTATATGGCCATGAGAAGCATGATATTTTGTGATATCATGTCAACACGGCTATACCGCTTCAATGTGTGTGTGAGCTCTTAATTCTGCCACGTGTCAGCAATGGCAATGTCGTACAATATTAGATAAGTCTCTTATCTGACAGTGTGTGCAGTATCTGTCTGTTATTTTTGTGTTGACACTGTAGAACTGTGCCGTTTGCTTCACTGCTATGAAGAAAACACGTGGCTTTATTATAAACAAAACTTTGCAAAGATGCTAAAGTACATATCGCACAATGGAAGATATTTATGAACACAAACAAAAAAGAAATAAATAGAAAACCTCACAGGCATTGCACACAGAGTAGACTTACATAGTGGCCAGATGTAAGATAATACCTTGCTATTATTCTTTAAAATGGGCAATTTTATCAGTGTATAAGCTTATTTGCTTTTGTGCCAACAGCTAGATGGGAAGATATTGCTGGTATGTATCAAGTATGGACCGGGCGAGACAACAATCTAACCTAGACTACACAGCTTCACAAATCCAGCACATCACTACAAGTCCACAAACTAGTATGTATGATTTTCCGTACTTTCCGTACTTTTTCTGTGAGAGCTAGCTGTCTCGTTTTTACTTTTAATAGGTTCATCGCACGCCATTGCCTTCTATTTCACCGATGTCTCTAGCAACCTTCAAAAATATTGTCTGTAATCCAGGCACATTCAGAGGGCGGTGCCAATGGTCAATTGACAAATATTCAGGTCTATGTGTTGATCTGCGATCAATAATGCGCATGTTGAAGGGCAAAACACAACTATACGTACATGCCAGAAAATCAGTAAATACTTGCTGCACTTTAACAAACATACATGTCGCAAATCAAAGAAATGCAAATGAAGGCTCCCTTAAGAAGTAGCCCAGATAGTGCGCATTCTCCAGCTTTCGCTCAGCAGCACACCCCAACTACTCTTCAGCACACACTTCCATACATACTGTACACTACATAGACACACTTGAGATGGACAATTTCTGTCACCACAGCACTTTCTCAAACTGACTCTGATTAAACAGCAGCTTAGAGTGCTTTTAATTTCATGGAAGAACAGACAGTGAGTTATGGAGGCCCAGAGAAAAAAATGGGAGGTGAAGCAGGGGAGAGTGTAACGGATGCATGGACAGGAGGAGAGGCAAAAAGGAAGGAGGGCAGTGACTCGATAGTTTCAAAAAAAGAACGAAACACGCAAGTTTGGCGGGATATTAATTATGCCGAAAGGTGTTGATGATAGACAAGCATTTCAGGTTGGGGGCACAGATGACGGCGATGAGATAAAGGTGAGAGCCAAAAAGATTTGAAGGCTAGTGGGAAATTTAGAAAACCTTGAAGAGGAGGTTAGGGGAGGTTGGAAAAAAAGATGGATATGCTTGCCGGCAGGTGGAGGCCTTCAATATTTCAAAAACATAAATAATTTAAATTCAAGCTAAAAATCTGTGAATGCTGTATTCGTAATTTGTCTCTGTCTTTCCCTTCTCATCCCTATTCACACACACACGTGCACACACACAAACACACTCACACACAGAGGGCTTTTTAGTAAGCACTTGAATTGAAAGGGGAGATTATTGAAGATATCAACCATGGTGATGAGACCAGGGGGGCAAACTGTCACAATGCGTTCCAAGTGAAAACACAAAGTGAATGCGTGTGTGCATCAACTGCAAATAAAAAGGAGTAAAGCCACCTAACTGGAGCATTTTAAGTGTGGGCGTGCATGCGCGTGTGAGTGAGTGTGTGTGCGTGCGTGCGTGCGTGTGTGCGCGTGTGTCTCTTAGGCATACATATCACATATTTCCCTTCTAAAGTGGTTCAGTTGAAGGTCCTTTTAGTATACAGAAAAGACATTGTGGACTATAGGAGACACTAAATCGGCGCACAGACATCCTTTCATAACGGGCTTTTTTTTAATACAGGGCTTTACAATACATGCTAAAGTAGCCAGCTATTCATTTGCTTTAAAGAGAACTCCGTGGCCTTAAGGGGAACTGTGCACTTGCTCGCTACGGTATTGGAATGATAATAACAATACATGAATTTTAATGCCGTGCCCTCTAAGAGATGGGAGCTTTAATCTTGAATGTTTAAGTATGACCTGAATGAGGATATTGGAGCCTGCGTACGTGAACGCGACATCTTACCTTTAAACTCTGAGCAGATTTTAATCTTACTCAATAGCATGTTTGTGAGATCAATCTGAAGCGAGATCAATCAAGTTGTCTTGAATCCATTGGCTTCAGGAATCATTTAGGCTTGCATTGGAATGCAAAATTTGCTTCAAAGATACAACAGTATTTCGAGGTAGTCGAAATACACAGGGTGTGGAGCATTAGCTTATGTGCAAGCATGTGATTTCAAAATCAAAGTGCTTTTGTCTAGTCAGTGTGGTTTTTATCTATATATATATAAAAAAAATACCTTGACCCATATGAACTTATTGTAGCAGCAAGGAGCCAAACAAATACAAATGGAAAAAGTATAAGAATGTTTCTGGGTGATTTTTACCACATCCATAGTGTGTTGTGTCTTGAGTCAAGCTTTGAGTCAACGTAAAGGTCCAGTCTTGTTGTAGACTGTCGGCTTTTAGGACTAGAAAGGTCAAACCATGTTGATAATGTGTGACTTTCTATGGCTTCAGAGTTTCTGATGTCAGTCGGCTGTCCTGTCTGCTTATCTAGAGCAAGCATTGAAGGATATTGTGAAGTTGTAAAATTATAGTCTTCAGAGTCTTGAGGGAGTATAAGGTGAGGTATTACGCACAGCCGCATACCATCATCTCTGTCTAGTCTGTCCTTTAGTAATCCCAGTGCCTCTTTTCCGTCAATTTTCTGACGTAAGTCTCCATCTTTCCACAGTTTGTGTATACTCGAATTCACCTCTTCATTTATCTTCACAGCATCCCGACTCCACTCATCTAATCTCGCAATTGCTCATTTTCTTATTGGCATCTCCTTCCTCTTTACCTGACTCTGTCTCAGCTTATATTCATCCAACCAAACATGGGTATTCACTTTCCTTTCTGATGGATGGTTTTCATCTCAGTGTTGTGTTGCCATCATTCACACAGTTCTGCTCTAATTCACGATGCTAAACGGTAAATAAAGGAAGACAGACACACATGCCCACACACACTTGGCCATAAAAAATAGAATTAAGTAACCTTGGTGGTTGCAGGTCTGTGCAATGAAAAGAAGAATGTGTTTTTTTAATACATTGCCGAGCCCAAATAATTTCCTCTATTGTATATTGTGCAATCAGCTTTGGAACATTGAAGAAGGAAAAAAAGAAATAATTAAAACTCACCAAAGCAATGCATATGTAAATATACATTAACCCAGTGCCAAACTACCGGCTTTCACTAAACTTCCTTTTTTGCATATTAATGATTACTTTGTGATTTGAAGGATGTGTGAAAACATCTCTGATGTGTCTGTATATTTTTCAGTTGGCACACCAGTTTGACTCAAATATCCCCTGAAGCAACATTCTCTGTCATGTGCCATCTTGGTAATGAATGTGCAGATTGGCAGAGGATGCGAGAGCTTTACTGAGATGCTCAATGGACCGGAGGAAGCAGGGTTGTATGCCAGTTACGAGTGCCAAAAATTATGTAACTAAATTCTTGCTATACCATGCTTCAGTTTAGGTCATCCTTCCTCATTGATCTTCTAGCACACCTATTGCAGCATTTTGCTGTTCAAATTCTTGTCTTTGCGTGAAAGAACTATCATGTCAACAAACCCTCAGCTCATGTGATGCTGAATAGCATTTTCTTTTTTTTTTTTTAAATGAAGGAATTTAATATGTAATAGTGTACCGGCTCTATGCTGGATAACCATGCTCTTGTTACAGTGGTGTATTCATTTATTTGCACAATATTACATCTTGGGAATGCTAAAATTAACCATGCATCAACATCAGGATGAAGAGTAAATTACATGACAATTTGATGTATGTTAATTATGATGCAGCCTGGTCGTCTGAGCTGCAACGTGCATCAAGACTCCAACTAAATCACCTGCTACAAAACTCATACATATAAATGAAGCTATCTTTAAAATTGACTATAAGAATAGAGATGTATGTGTCCTTTTACCAGATGAGGCAATATTACAACGCTAAGCCCCTTAATTTATAGAACGTGCAAACCCTTGTTACCACCTAATAACTACCACCTCTATTATGAAATAAAATCATCAATGAGTAAACCGAATTTTTTTGCAAACACTACATCTAACACCTAGAATTACAATAATTTATAGAATATATACACCCATTATTACAGTGCACACAGGAAATAGGGTGTGCATAGAGATTTATGTCTGTTATATCGTTGAATGTCATTTACTCTGTGAGCACACTTCCTGTAGCCTCCAAGCAAATCAAATCAACACCAGTACAAAATATATTTGTATCCCGCTGAGGCGTAAGACTTTAACAAAACAACATATTCAAGATTAAGATGATCGATAGTACAACAACCTAGCCAAAAAGTTTGTATTGTACTGCGCGTTAAGAACAGAGTTCATTTCAATTCGCCTTCATTCATGGTCCACTTCTTCTTTGTCTACATAAGGAGCCAGATGAGGAAGATTAGCTTCTTCCTAAAAGCTCACTGATTTACATGATCATTGCTCAGCCTCATTGATAAACTACTAAGGAAAGGACAGAAGACAATTCAAATAAGATAAACACAAAAATAATTTTGTCTATTCACACTGTAGTATGTTCACAGTCAAATGTAACTAGTGGTCGAAAACAGTAAACAGTAAACAGTAAATTCAGTAAAAGGTAGTAGAGAAAGCATTACCTTGTGAGGTACATTGAAATTTTGTATGATATACTGATGTGTCGTTCATCCAATTTTGCAACTTTCCCACTTTCTAGTTTTAGAAGTGATCTTACAGGCAACACAAAAAAGTGGCTTCTGGAGAGACAGAGACCCACAGTTTCATCTCTCATGGTGACAAGAGCACTTGTTCGGATTACACTGACCACTCAGACACATAAATATCAGTCGTGCATTGGACACACACACGCACGCACGGGCACACACACACACACACACAGTGATGAAGTGTGTAGCCTAGGATTTCTTTCTTTTGCTTTAGCTGATTGATTTATGTGATGAACTTTTCTTAAGACCCATCTTTGCACACATGCCCACACACACCAACACTAGGACAGTGACTGAAACATTTCAGTAAAAAAAAAAAAAAAAAAAATCGCATTTACACTGTTTCCTTTAAAGTGACAGGAAATTAAATTCTGATCGTAAAGATGGAATGTAGAAGCAGGGACTGCAATTTAAATATTTAATCTTCATTTTCCTGGTGTGTGCATTTGTGTAATATTTCGAAAAATTGTATTTCAAGGCATCAATAAGAAGAGCTAAAGTTGCACTAGAGACAAATATATGCAACAGGCCAATTTTAAAGCAATGCAACAACTTAACAATGTCATTAAATCAACTGCACACACAGGCCAATATACTGTGCCTGGTACATCTATTCATTAACTGCTACTTTCAGACACACCACTGACTCCACAACATCCAAAGTAATAAAACCGTCAACTCCACTACAAAGCATATTATATATTTGTACTAAATTAACCTTTGTTGTGCTCACAATCATTCCCATGATGAATAGCTCACTGAGCACCACACTCCAAACAAAACAAAATTCATTTTAAGGTTAAAGTCCCAAGTTAAAGTCCCAATGATCATCATCACACACACATCTGGGTGTGGTGAAATTTGTCCTCTGCATTTAACCCATCCCCATGTGATTTTGATCCATCCCCTGGGGGAGAGGGGAGCAGTGAGCAGCAGCGGTGCCGCGCTCGGGAATCATTTGGTGATCTAACCCCCCAATTCCAACCCTTAATGCTGAGTGCCAAGCAGGGAGGCAATGGGTCCCATTTTTATAGTCTTTGGTATGACCCGGCCGGGGTTTGAACCCACAACCTTCCAGTCTCAGGGCGGACACTCTACTACTAGGCCACTGAGCACTTTTAAGAAAGAGTATAGGTTACATTTAAATAGCAAGCAATGATATTTGATCATTCAAGATTTACCTCATGATTTCTCACAACCAATCAACAACAACAAAAATCATACAAATCAATCCGAAACCAACAACAAAGGGTTTGAAGCGAGCTATAAAATGACCACAAATTGCACTACTCCCCAATGTAAAGTGCTGCCTTGCTTAAAAACGATACTATTCTATGATGGCACAAAACTGCGCTAGCGTGCAGCATGAGGAAAAACATCTAAAATAAACATATTTACTGGTATATAATTGAGAAGAATTCTACACTGTATTGAAAGCCACTGTAGTAAACAAAAATATAGTAATTTTATGGGTTTAAAAAAAAACATTCCTGTCTTGTAATTAGTTAATTGGTATCTGATCATTCATAAAACAAAATGTTCACACCAGTAATCATTACCCACTAAGTTGAAACCTTGCTCCATATTACAATACAAGTATTAAATTATTGCTTTGAATGACTGAATTGTTATATGGTCAAGCCCCGATCGTTTAGGAGAGGGTGGGGTTTATAGCATCGAGGATTAAATATATTTTCTCCAGTACTTTAGTATCCCAGCAAGTCTATCATATAGTTTTGATTTTACATCTCATTAAGATCTAATATCACACCTCTAGTTGATAAATGGTACAGTAACAGTGACCTGTACCAAGATTTATCCTGTCTCCAGACTGCTACTGCTGACGCAAGTTGAGTACATCTTTTCACTTGACTTTAAGATGCCATCATTTATGTTGAGTGCCCAACTAATGTCAAAATTTTACCTTCCGGAATTATAGCAACACATCCTAGTTCACATCATTTACTGGCGCGCACTTGATTTTTTTTTTTTTCTTCAGCTTCATCCCTCTTATGATGTTTCTGGTCAATGCGTCACAACGCAAACACCCAAAGTCAATTTCTGATGAGCTTGGTACAGTTTGTTGTCTCGAGTAATTGAAACGGTAATTTTAACTGATGAAAAAAATAATTAATAAAGAGCATTATTAAAACTATAGAACTACTAATTTCTAGAGCCTTTGCATGATAATTTTAATGGAGGAAATTACATTTATCCATTTGGAAGTTTGACATTTTCTCTCGGAACTCATCTGACTTACGCTAGTTGATGGTAAGTAAAAATTTGGGGGGTTCCAGATGTGTTCCAAAAATAAAAAGGTAATGTTTTATGTTATTGTTGGTTCAGATTATAATGTGCAAACGTTGAGACATTTACTGAATCAAATCAAAAATGCATAAAAAATGGTGCTTTGCAACCTCACTTGTGTTCTGTCACTATAAAATATCACTTGTGAAATTACAAGGCCATAATGTCAACAAAAAAAAACAAGTTCAAGCGCAAGGACACTTAAGTTAGAAATAATTCACCCAGACAAACTCTGCTCTGTTCCACAATCGTGCTTCTTGTCTGTTTCCATCTCCTCGCATTCTGCCGTGTTGTCAGGGTGTCTACCATTACAGGGGTCCTGCTGTGGGTGAACACATGCAGACCTCATGATGCTCCACTGCTCCTCCTAATAGAACATCAGTGGAGAAGCAAAAAGTCAATTTTAGAATCGCGTACCATCATTCAAACAGCAATGGTAAGCTAGTCGATGTGAACCCGTCACATTACTTTCACAGTCTTTTGAATGTTTGGGATTTTGTTTTAAAAAAAAAAAATGCAGATAGAAAGTCACTGAGTTCTAACTATCAAGCAAAAGTTATGTACAATTTCCTTGACTATTTGTAATATTTTGTTTACCTCATTTAGCCAAATAAGAATAAAACAAGAAATACCTCCTAGAATGTCGTCTGGATCCTACCACTCACCACTAGCCCAGGGGCAGCGTGCTAAACAGTCAATGGCTTTGCTACTAAGTCCATTTATTTAAAAAATGCCGATAACACTTGGCAGCACTACTTTACTTTCCTGCGCATATGTGCGTTACCTGTCCAAAAAAGCCAATGATGTCTCCTGGCAGATAGCTGAGGGCCACACGACAATCTGAAGATGCTGACAGAAGGAGCAGATGATTGCCGTGGAAACTTGTATGCAGGTGCGTGACCCCATCATGGTGTGGGTGGAAACTGCGCAGCAATTGTGGAGGTTCACTAACCACTTCCTCGTTTGACTCCAGGCAGTAATACTGAGGAAGTCAGTTAGTTCAATGTAAATTTTGGAGGGCATTTCGGAGGTGCATGCATGTATGTGCATCTTTAAAATTACTTTGCTAAAGTTTACCGTCTGCATGCTCATATTTTCTAATGACAATTCTGTTCAATTTGTATCTATAAAGATATGTATTTTGGTTCGGCCAGGTAATATGAAGACAGAACCAAGCATGTTCCATGCTTGGTGTGCAGCTGGCTTAAGAGTTGATGAGGTTGGAATATGGATAGACCCCTTGAGGTCCCCCTCTTAATATTATCGTGTTGGTGGACTGAGCCACTCGGATTCTTCTCAAGAAGATTATTCATTTCTGTAGAAAATGAAAAAACGTGACATGCCTGCAAATCAATTTTGGGTGGGCCTACAAATAAAATGTTCATTTGGGATTTTGAAATAGTCTACATGTCCTCTTCTGTGCTGTTACCTGCGTTAAAATTTGAGTCTGATTGAAGTGTCAATCACTCGGCCGTCTACCTGTCAGGCATAACATGCAGCACCAACAGGTTGTAATGTAAGTCAGTGTGTGTACGTGTTTTGTCACATTATGCAGTATTAGACAAAGACCCTCAGTATAAGTTTAAGGAAAAAGGGAAAAAATGTTTGGCACCATCTGTAAATTGGCTGAGCAGATCTAGTACACTGCTCCTCAATGGACTTAAAATTTATGTTAATCTAGTATGGCTATTGAAAATACTTGTTTATTTTATTTTAGAAAAGCAAACATTTTAATTGGGATTGGTTGTTTCAGTGCTTAAAGTTATCAATTTATTGAAGTAAAATGTCATAAGACAAAAAAATCTGTGTGTTATTTTAACGAGAGGCGCTGCACTCCACTGCATTGCGTCTTGAGTGCACAACACCGTGCAAACGTTCAAGGCACCCAGCTGATCCCAAAGCACACTTGCCGTGGGACAGGATTTGAACCGGAGAGAGCTGAGCTTGCCAAAGTTCTTCAGCACTGCTACACACATTCATTTCCATAAATTAAACTTGGACTAAAATGAGCTTCAGACATCTGAATTCAAAGACTTGAGGTCCAAATATTTAATAAATACTCGAGAATATGTTTTAAATTATTCATAGTACTCGAGAGTTTTACAGTAATATTGTCTGACATGTCAGACACTAATTCCTTTGGAACCAAAAGTTAACCCTTGAGTGTCAATCTACTGTTCATGTTACTACTAAACTTCTGTTCAGAGTGTTGGGCAGTTTATTTTCAGTTTTTAATGTTTTGTTACTATTTTTTTGTCTTCTCCTTCCAGTTTGGACTGATTAGTTTTACCTGTCATATCCACTTTCTCCTTACGTTCGTCCTATGTTTATATGTGCCATCAAAATATTCGTCAGTACTTTTTGTATTTGCAAATTGTCTTCTATTAGTATTCAATTTGCTTTGGTCTTGTCATGCACTACTTACTCCACAACGTGATTCATCAACTTGTAGCTTTTGTGATAGAATAAAATATACTAAATGCCAGTTACATCAGAAACAGCAGGTTTAAGGTCCAGATTTGTGCATTTAGTAGAAATTTAAAAGTAACATGAAAAATAATATTTCAGTTCAGATGCTTAGATTTCCATTAAATCCCATCAGATCCACTTGTAATTTGTTCTGCTTGTAACTGAAAGCTGGTACATATCGTTTTTTTTAATTAAAGAATCAGCAACAATTCTCTGTTTTGTACCTCGATGTCCCATGTCTTGATTGTGCCCACCCGATCTGCTGTGACTAAAAGCTTTCCACAGGGACTGACATTCATGACGACAGAGCCCAGCTGTGCCTCGTGAGCCATGAAGTGTCCCAGTAGACGGCCGTGGACCGTGTTCCAGAGCCTGACCAGACTAGAACTGCCACATGACACCAAGTCAGCACCACCTTAGGGGAATACAAATATCAGAAATAACCTGTTTTGGGGGGAAAAGACGATAGTTGTTGTGTGCAACATTATGCTTTTTAATATAACAATGGAGAACTATTTTATTTTGGCTATAACTTAAAGTAATAAGATAACAATAAAGTCATATTATTTTGAAAATAAAGTTGTGAATGCATGAATATGAATGCAATGCAGCAGATTGAGCCCAGTAACCGCCCTCCTCCGTCTTTGGAGATAAACCATGAATTCCGCAGCCACTGTCATTAAATATTTGTTAAAACATTACTAGTTAATGGCAGAAATAACAAAACAGCAACAAAAGAGGCACGATCCATGTTCACTTCAAATAATTTCCTCAATGCTTCTCATTTTAACACTAGAAACTGCAGCTCTAATGTCCTTTTTTTAAGTTTCAATTTCATGCACTCAATATTACAACATTATTATTATTATTATTATTATTATTATTATTATTGTTATTATTATTGATATAAATGCCAAAGCTACATCTGTTTCAGGCATTTTGCTACAACACGTGAAGAAATATACATTGACAACCCATGCAAAAAAACTGATAATACCAGAGTAAATTTTGCTCAGTCTACCTTTTGCTATTTGTGCAGATGTACGACCTTGTAAAAACGACAACATAGAGATGGTGTCAAGGGAATGCTTTGTTTGCCCTGGGAGAGGAAAAAAAATGACTGTAGAAGACACAAGAGTATTTTGGGGAACACATGCAACAAAGGTGGCTCTTATTTAAACAAATGATAAAATGTTTCTACACATTTATGCATCAGTTTTCTAGGCCACCATGCTGTCTCGCTACAAATCTAAAATACCTCACATTGAAGCGCTTTTGTACGAACACCTGAACAAGTAGTGTGTGTGTTTGTGTGTGTGTCTGTGTGTGTGTGTGTGTGTGTGTGTGTGTGTGTGTGTGTGTGTGCGTGTGTGTGTGAGTGCACATGAGACCGAGCTGCTTACTGAATTCTTCATGTTTAGCCGGCAGCTGTAGTTTCCTCAGAGCTTTTTCTGTGTTGTTGTTCCACACTATAATCTCTCCATCGCGGCTTCCTGCACAAAAATAGATAGGCTAATAGCCTTTCTACAATCATCATCATCATATGAAAAATATTCATTAAACTGAGTATGAAGACAACTTTAAAAGAACACGACTTTAAAGATACAACATAACTCCAACTACAAACGCTCCATCATGCATGCTCATAAATAAAGCAATTATAATTAGTATTTTACAGGTGGTTACTGGAGGTGAGAGGGATTGTCAAAAACAACAGTTTGCCTGCATTATTCAGACAGCCCAAATCCATTTGCTGCATTACCATTACAATTGTGTCGGGAGACAGAGGAAGGTAATGTTTCTTTTAAGTGCGGTTGGTCATCATGCTGTGGTTATAAAATGACAGAAGTTAACTCACCAAACTCAGTACTTGAGTTGTTGGTTTCTACTGAGTAGTTACTTGAAGGATTGTCTTCTACTTTTATTTTAATTATATAACTCCAAAGAAACATTACAATCACTTGAGTACAATTTTGGCTTCTTTACCCACCTCTTATTACAACTGTCTTGGGGGAGGCTAGTGCCAAGAGACTACTTTAAAGTTAGTTGATGAGCTTCACGAAGACAAATGTATTTCCTTGAGCTGCCATCTTGTGCATCGATTGGGCAATTATGAACGTTTTTAGGGGGTTCTATAAACTGGTAATAGACTTTCACTATACTTCACTATATTTCACCAAATATGTCTCCTCACCCTCAAGGGTAATAGAGCCAACCAAAATGACAGGCCTAATCATGTTCTTAAATACTACCTTTGCGCCAAAAGGACTGCAGCATAATTATGCCACAACAGTAAAAGCCATCCCAAGTTATCAAATCAAAGAAATGGTCAAGAAAGATGAGGAAATTGAGTTTATCCATCCATCCATCCATCCATCCATCCATCCATCCATCCATCCATCCATCCATCCATCCATCCATCCATCCATCCATCCATCCATCTTCTTCCACTTTAGAAAATAGTATTCATGAAATAGATTATTTGCATTCATCTGACCAAGTTCTCAAGAGCTATCAATATAGTGAGGCTTCTTGGCTGAGTGAGAGCCGGTTATGAATGGAAAGAAATAAGAAAATAAGAACCCCCACCTAACCACAGATTCAATGTAAAAATAAAACAAAAATTCAACATTAATTGATAGATCCAATGATATTTTTCCAATCATGACATAAATCTGATAACAAGAAAACTCTGAGGAAAACCAAAAGGAATTTGGGGGCAAAGTTTCCAAACTTACTTAAGAATCTCCTGAATCGAGCTTTTGTTCCAGCACAAACCATTAATTACTTCCAAAGCCCTTTCCCTGCAGCGCTGAGAACACCCATTCTTATCTTAGTTTCCCCCTGCAGCCCTAACTTTATCTTTCTCCTTACTTATCTCAAGAGCTGTTGTGTCTAAAGCCGAATGAAGCAGGTGTGCAACGTATGCCTGCACTCTGCGACACGGGAACTGAAGCCTAAAGTAATACAATTCAAGGTGTTCCCAAACATTCATTTTTTAAAAGCAAGCTCAAAATCTTGTTAACATACACAAAAGGGGTTTGGTTCTTTTTGCATTTTATACTACAATGAATATTAAAATGCACATCATTGGCAGAATTTCATTACACTGTGCGGCATATGTACGACCGTCATTAAGTCAAGCATTGATATTTGCGTGAGATGTGAATAAAAATGAATTCATGTTTGGAAATGAAGTGAAGTAAGTGTTGTGCAATATGCAGCTCCAGTGTCTCTATGGAGTCATCTTCATTTTAGTGATTTCGTTTAAGGCAACCGTGGCATAACATGTTCACTTTGACTCCTAATCTTGTCCTTCAATGCAAGTTATTGTGTCACAGTGTTGCACCCATCAGGCACCCAAAATAATGTCTGTCTGTTTAATCATGCATGCAGTCACTCATGAAAGCAACGGTATGTAGAGAATGACTCCTTTCATAACAAGCACACTTCATTTCATCAGCGCATAATTGCTCCTTGTTATTTCACTTAAGTGCTTTTCGCTGAATTATTTTCATTTCCAAATCTTCTCCTTCTCTTTTCATCTCTACATTCCTCTCCGTAATGCCCACCCCCACAGACCCATTATTAATTCAAGTCATTAAAGTTTAACTTACAAAGAAAAGAGAAGGATGATACATAGTTAGACAAGCACTTTTATGACAATGCATATGCATACTATTAAATGAAAGTCTACTTTGAGCAAGTAACTTGGGAGGAAGTTATGAAAGTACTTTATTAGATTAGTGCCAATAGATTTTGGCATTTAAATTCATCATAAGCAACAGACCATGGCGATTCTCGGATCTCACCTTTAGAATCGGAAGTAGAATGTCAAGATATAATACCTTCTATGTGTCATGTGAAAGATTAATTAACAACAATCACTCATTAAGTAGTTTTGGCCGACGTATCATATTCACACAAGAAAGGCAGTTTATTATTGACATACAACATCTTGTGAGTTGACTAAACTTAAAATGTAATACATTGTTTTAACAAATGATCAAATAAATGCACTTTAAGTATGTTATTTTTTTAACAAACAAAAAAAAAAAACCAGCATGCACACACCTGTGACTAGAGTCTGTGGAGGTTGAAAGGCAGCACAGAGCACTTCAGCGCGATGATGAACACCGCCCTTCCACTCTGATGGGTCAACGTGAGACTTGGAGAAGGAATGCCGGCGGAATACTGTCAGCATCCTACAGCAGGAAACAGCAAGAGGGCCAGTGAGGCGTGGAAAAAAAACACACTCAAAAGACTGATAACGGATGAAATGTGGATGGGTGGGATGTGGATGTTACACAAGGAAAACCACGCTCCGGTGGGATGTGGATGTTAGACAAGGAAAACCACGCTCAGATTGCAGAAAGCACATTCATTGAAAACAAAGTTTTGAAAGTTAGCTATTGCTTGGGTACTGATTAGTTCAAAGGAATGCCAGTTTGATACAACAAATATATCACACTCAACGCTCAAATGATCTTTGATTATCATTTTCTGAACAATAAATAATATTTATTCACACTGCACTTTGTCAAGTGATAGCACAGGAAAAAAAATCAGAATCAGATAGTAAGTTTTTTAAGTAGACTATACTTAATAATGTGTCTGGATCCAGATTAACAAACTCATCATGAGACTCAGACATGCTGAAAAATAAAACCCATGTCCCTGTCTCCCATTTTCACAAGCCACCATTTTCTTCTTTGAGACAGAAACCGTCCTTTTTTGTTGTTGATAACTTCAGACACTTTTGAAATGTTTTCAGGCTCTGAGACGCTATTGCTGTGTAAACAACTGCTCAAAATGGCACTTCTGAAATACCTCTCCCAACCCATGACCAGGAGGCTTGTCCTCAGCAGCAGCATTTGCGAGATGGCCGCAGCCTTGCCCAGGGCAACGTTCATTCTGTGGAGGCAGCGGCCATTGAAATCCCACACCTGTGAGAGACAAGAGAAAGTTGAGCAAACACACTTTTTAATCTGTTTTGCCTTTAATAATAATCGAATCGTATAACCACAGGATTCATGTTGATGAAATCTGCTTGTCAGGCGGGTGATTTAAAGTGTAGCGCTGACATGGCAGATTATTATTAGTTACTACATGCATAATTATCACTCCCATCAAGGACTTGTTTGTGTTTTCCCACTGTTGGGTTGTTTTGAAGAGCCCAGTGCATTATGGATTGGATCTGCATGATAGAGCTAAAAATAGATTTTTATGGAGGGGAGCACATCAAATACATAACTAAGTTCAAGACACTGTGATAAAGTGTGTGCATGTTCACTAACTTTAACCTCTCCATCACTGCCTGCAGTGAACAGCCGTGTCTGCGTGCCATCTAAAGCCATGGTGGTGATGTCGGCATTTCCATGGCAACGGTGGATTTGCTTAACCTTTTGGCCCGTGTCAGCCAGCCAGCAGATCACAGAGGAGCCAGTGTCGCTGCTTATTACCTGCAGCGAGAGAGAGAAAGTCAGAGGATATCAATCATTGAAAGCAGTTTGCTCTGTGCTATGTGGTGAGAAATGATGACTATTAATGATTGTGCTACGTGCTGAGAAATTGAGATTTTTAATGATTTTGACGCATCATGCATGCATCACATCTTCTGCCATGCTAAATCCGAGGAAAATTATTATAATGTTGCTGTCAAATGCCAATGGATCAAAATGGTATTTTGTACCTTTTATCTTCTTTGCATTTAAGACATATTCAGTCTATATTTTTTAAATATTTCCAATTTGCACTTAACCTTATATTGTCAAGTTGGCCTCAGTGAAGCACAAAAGTCACCGTGTTTTGTTTGCAATTAGTCCGTCCATCGGCCCATTTGTTCGGCTAGCATTGGTCAGTCGGTCAGTTGTTCAGTTTATCAGTCGATTCACTGAAACATCTGTCAGTCAGTGAGTCAGTCCATCCATGCATCAGATTGTCAATCAAGCCGACCATCGGTCAGTCGATCAGCATGTAGGTCGGTAAGGCTATCCGTCCACTCAACAGTCTGTCAGTTAGTCCGTCCATCCATCGATCTGTCAAGTTTTTCAGTTTATCAGTCCATGCATTGGTCCCAGTCATCAATGCATCTGTCAGTTCACCAGTCAGTCAATCATTTGAACGTTGTTACGTTAGTTGATGCATCAGTCTACTAAGCAGTCCCTCCTTCCGTCCGTCCATCAGTCTGTCAGGCAATGCATCCATCCACATATCCATCAATCTGTCAGTCCATCAATCAAGTTCATCGGTTAGTAATTCCGTCTGTCAGTCTATCAGTGATTCAACTCATCTGTCAATCAGTTTGTCAACTCCATTGAATTGTATTCTGCTTTACATTATTAAATGTCTCTTATGGAATTCTGTACATAATGTACAATCATCCGCTTTGGATTTTATTTATCAGGTTTCAGTCTATCAATCTATTCAACTGTCCTTTCTTCTGTAAATCTGTCTGTCAGGCAATCTATCTGGGAGTTGATTATTCTGTCAGCCAATCAGTCTAACAGTCAGTTCATAAAGTTCTCACCCCAACTGTCTGTCAGTTACTCCATCTCAGCAGCCTGTCTGTCTACAGTCCTGAGTTCTGCTTCAAATGATTGATCTGCTTCTGTGGGATACTGTACAGTTTCTACTGTACTAACCTAGTTAATGCTCAGTTCGGACATTTTATTCATCAATTTGCCTACGCAGGAAGTCCAACCATTCATCCACATGTTCTTCCTTTTCACTGCACACCAAACCCGTACATGTCTGAAAAGGCTGTTGTAAAGCACACAGGTGACAGGGTGCTCGTGACTGCCGGGCCTCATCTCCTCCTTCGTGCTCTCCAGCAAGACAAGCACGCTATTGAAGGTGAGCAGCAGGAGTTGGCGCTCTTCGATCAGGAGCAGGAGTGTGCGCGTGTCATCCTGCGTCGCTGGGAAAACACCATCCAGGCGATGAATACAGAGCTGACTTGAAACATCCCATAAACACAGAACCTGAAAACACACAAAATGGATGCTGGGAGTTTATACTACGATGCAAGTTTGACTGCATTTACACAAATAAACTGCAAGAATATTTTGACACTAATCTACAAATGATCAGTGTAACGAAAAATGGCCAAAGATGGATGACCGCTCAACCCCAGTTTCTGCACTGCATGCCTCAGAGTGCCTCTTAATGAGAAGTCTGCCATATTGGTTTACGGCACCAAACAAGATGAATGTCTCTGGTGCAGGAACACTTCCAGAGGAAAGTGTGGTAAAGCTTTCAAAGCTTCTTGCAGTGGCAGATGGTGTTTAAGGAGAAGGCAGATGGAACATAAATCACCTCTAAAATATTTATTCCCCTCAGAAAATCCAAAAGAGCAGGCAAACATGCACAATGTTGCAACAGGAGGGAGAAAGAGTGGCAACATCATCATTTGTGCAACAGAAAGAAAGCAGACTGAGAAGAAAATGTGCTCATAATTTTAATAAATGGAGGCAACAGTGTGAAACAAATCTTCTTATTCCTCTGCAGTAAGGTATCAAAATTAATAATACAAGGATTCTCAGTAGCTATTTTTCTTTACTGTGCGCGCACACACACACACACACACACACACACACACAGATACGCATACACACATTTACACACACTTATACCTTATCTCGGGAGTAGCTTAGTAGTTGTTTTTTCTTCTGCAGGAAGCAAACCGCCGTAACTGGGGCTACGTGTCCATTGAGTATGTACACTGGCTTGGCGGTCACGTGGGCGTTCCACAACAGAACCTGATGATCCAAACCTGCAGTGGCTACATGCAACACCAATGAGAGAATGTAAAGATTATCTTCAAATGTTTTCACTACACACACACACACACACACGCACGAGTTTATTAAGATGGCCTGTTATATGTAAACAGGAATCTCGCAGGGGCAAAAGGGGAAACAATACAAAAAAATGATGGGCATGGATGCTGTCATAGCAGTCATTTTATCAGAACTGGACAGAGAACACATTTTTTTATTTGCCAAATAGTATAACTGTATTGGATGTTGATCTCGGCAGTTGTCCCCTGACGACAAAGCATTCATTCAATGTCTTTTTACACTTGCACTATTAAAGCATACCTTTGAGAGACATATTTGTGAGCCAAACCATATGGCGTGCCAGTACACAAACATCATATGCAATAAATTCAACATTATTTTCTATGCTTAAGTTTTAGTAGTGGAACAGATGGTGATAGATGTGCTCAGATTATTGCATTATGTTTTTTAGTTCAAGTAGAAATTGTAAATAAATCCGAATTTGCAGATGGGCTTATAACTACAGCCCCTCATAACTGAATTAATTTACTTACCAATCATCTTAAGTTCGTGGTGGTAGTCTATGTCCCAGACTCCTCTGTTTGTAAACAAAGAGGTCACTTGTAGGCGCTTGCTGTCCTTCGCCTTCCAGCCAATCACTATGCTGCTTTGTGGCTCGGTGCTACACGACACGAAGGCTTCCAGTGAGTCCAAGTAAAGCACTGTGGGATATAACAAAGCAAGTATGATGAAGATCAATGCCAGATAACTCTTACGAAAAAGACATCTTCATAGAGAGGAGACTGCTATTGAACCAGTGATGTGCTGGTTATACCACAAAAAAGTCATGTGCAGTTTTGTAGTCCAATGCTGTGTGACTTAGACCACAACAATAAGTCAAATGTATTAGACAATGCCAAATTACTATTATAAAGATAATCAGTGGACTGACGACACAGCAGGACAGAAGGATAAGGTCAAATGTAAGGAACAAACCGAAATATTGCCTTATATTAAGTATAAAATCAACAATAGATAGAAAAACATTGCCATCTTATTGCCCCTCGCCTCCCCTTTACGTACACTTAGTTTATAAATGAGACGAAATATTACAATGGATACAAGACTTGTGCAGTGGCTAATCGGTTCCATGTATTTATTATTTGCCATTGAGACTAAATACTAATTTTCAATCGATTGAGATGGAAGCTGCTTCAACTGAGGCTCAGCAAATCATTTTCACTGCAACAAACAAGAGGTGTCAAATCCAGATCCAGAAAGTAGAAATCCAGCCAAAAACTAAATATAAAACATCTCTGCTATAGTTCATGATGATGACATTGTGGTCATTGCTTTTATTCGGATTGGATACCTCCCCCCAGATGCTTTAGTTGTATATTTTTAAAAGACATCCACTCTACTTAATATGTGTTGACCACAAATCTACCATAGAGAAAAACAACCTCCACAGAGGAAAATTAGCGGCTTTCATTTGCTCGTTGGTATTACAGAAAAACTAATGGACCTTGCGTCATCATCCATCTCAATAAACACGTTGATTGAGGACATCTGAATTGGAATGCAAACACCTCCATCAGAGACAGCTCGGCTGACAAATAACATTGACGTGCCGAGATTGCATGTGACAGTCACGGGTCGAAGGTTACCGCCAAAATTATTTACGTCTGATTATTTTCCATTCATCTTAACATTTCTTTTCCACTTTGTGAGTCAAAATATGGGTAGATTTCTCAGTGAGACGTGTGACTCATCACTGATTAATGACTTCTTCCCTCTTTGACTGACATACAAATCATGGTCTTTGTGACCCACAACAGCTGCTTCAGCCTGATTAATAAGCACATGTCATTTTACTTTCATTTCTCAGAATTTGGAATCGAATGAGGAAGCGCAAGGGATTAAATCAACCCTCTTGTTCTGAGGGCAAATTATACCGAACACTCGGGTCTCAACATTCATCAGAGTGCATTCGGCAAGCGCAAACGCGATACTTCCTCCGAGACAGCTTCCATGCCCCCCTGGGTGTGTGACAATCCCAATTTCTTCCTAATTCCCTCACAATTGAGCCCCAACATATCCCACCCAACTCACTCTAGTGGCCCAGCCATAGCTAATGGTAAGACTCCCACTGGTACCGCAGGGTGTGCAACTTCAAAAAGAACAGAACCAGCACCCAGAGGTATGCAAACACACACACTCCACTGAGGCAGACACAAACAAAACTCCCCCATGGTTTTTCACACTCGCAATCCACACACACTGCCTGAAAAATTGCAATTAGCAACCACTTTCAATGCGTCGGCTTTGTCGCCTTTGTTTTCCCATTGGTTGTGCTTATTTATGAGTTTATTCTTCTTTCTCCCCCTCATTGGGATCTATCTCTCTCTGCCAAGTTGGTCTCGGAACGATGCAACTGCTGACTCATCATTAAACAGCCCAATGACTCTAAAGGAGAGATGGAGCTGAATGATGCAAGCGATCAATGATACAATAAAGCGACCTCTTTGTCACCCGGGATGAGCTGAAGTGAGAGAGTCCCATGAGGACAGACCTCCAGCTCAAACTTCATGCCAGCAGTCAAAAGTCTGGCTGAGGAATTAGATGACTCATGACTCACCCCCTCAACCCCTGCTGTATTTGCTGTTATTGTAGTAATACTGAATAAGTGTCAGTGTTGACACTGTTGTGCTTGTGTCAAGGTGAAACATCTCAACAGATTCGGAATACTTATGTCCTTGCCATATCTGGTTTTCTATTTTATTTCATTTGCATTTTTTCTCAGACGTTTGCAAGAATGTAAATGATTCCTAATAAGGCTGCAACAGAACAAAAACAAGTACATGATCATTTCCGACTGTGCACCATGCAAAGTTTCAGCATAAAATGATGCAACTTTTGTTGCATGTTGATGATTCTCAGCGTTGTGTTACTTCACCACTTTCCATCATGTCAATAGGTGATTATGTAATGATATGAAACTTTGTGGACAGTTGGAATTTGTGGCATGTGCATGAATTGTTTTTTCTATTGCCGCTCGACCTGTTAATCATAGCCGCTTTGCATGATGAACTTGCCCCCCCACCCCCGGTTGAGCAGCCATCTGTAGGGGTACTTGGAGAGATGCCTGGTGATGCAGTATGTGCATGTGTTACAGAGTGAATGTAAATGTCAAGACTGAGGCAGAATCATTTAATCTAACCTAAAAGTACTAAACAGCCACTCTATAGCCAGCAAATTAAAGTTCCAGACATCAATCCACAAACTGTTCACAAACAGTAACTGACTAGTATTCATGCATAATGCTTAAGACTACCTAAAGAGTAAGTAAGGGTTGCTTTCTTCGTCTTCTTGCCTATCCTTATTTGCATGCATAATCACTGACTTCTTGATCTTGTCATCTGTCACCAATGAATCTAAAAGTCATTAGCGGTCAGGGTGAAAATATATTGGTGGACAGCATTTTTTTCAAAGCAAATATACATTGTGGGTGCAAAGGGCAGATGATACAAGTTCATCAACAGGCAACAGCAACTGAAGGTTTACTATTTATGCTGCACAACATGAGTACACAAAATGAACACGCAGCTTGTCTGGACCAACAGAAGACCACACAGGGTGCCAAACTGATTGCTCGGTAGTGATGTTCGGATCTATACCAAAATATCAATGCCGCGTTAGCAAGGTTTCCAATACCGCCATGCTACAATTTCACTATTTCCATGCATTTGTGAGATGTGTGTTCAAGAGTTGGGAGCAGTTGGAATCAATTGTTATCGAATTTCAGCTGTGCTGTAAGAAATACAATTTCAAAAGGGCTACAGTTTTAATAACATTGTGTTAACAGGAACTTATTTTTCTTCTGCCTTTCATTGTGTGCATGAGTGTTGACCAAACCTGCGGTGTAAAAATAAAAAAGTCTCAAACATATACATAGATCAGGCAAAGACCAGATATACTGGACTTCAATTTCTCATGCATTTTATTCCATATATACCTGCTTGTCATTGATCAGTAAAAAGGGTTTATTTCTTCAGCTGGTTGTTATATCAATAAGAATAATTTTCCAAGGACTCACTAAAACTGTAAAACAGAAAACTGATGGATTTACATCCCTTGTATGAACAGTTCAGCCTATTGGTGAATGTGGAATGAAGGATGTAACATTTGGAACTTTTTGGGTTACTTACTACGTATAGTGCGGACATCATGACAATGTACCAAAATATTAACATGACTCATTCTTTTTGACAATGTGATCGTTGTTAAAGCTTTAATGTGTGTGCTTGTACAATACCTTTCCTCACCCAGGCTGGCTTGTGTGCCTGATGTTGAACAATGTGACAGCAGTGATGCTTTCCTTTGAGCACATCATCCCATTGGACGATGACCGCAGAATCCGAGTCGGTCCACAGACTGCGTCGCTCAAACAAATACATCTGGACTGATGTGAAATGTAAAACGCTGACCTGGGAAAAAGACACATGACATTTTGGCATTCATACTTAGACCGTACTTTTTTTATCCACCTTATTTTTTTTGTGAGGAAACAAACCCCTTTTCTAATTGATCATTGGCCGCCATTACATCAAACAATGTCTTGAATGCCTTGTTGCGCTGCTGGCAGTTGTACTGACAAGCAGAAGAAGTTTCAATTGGGACGTCATGAGCATTGTTTTTAACTGGCCATGCCGAACGAGGAAAGCATGCTGTTTAGAGCCTCCAAATATTTCCAGCTTCTACCGGAGAATGAGGAATGCAGACAAATTAGTCTGAGTTGTTTGAAAAATACGACCATGACATTATAAATTTGCTGTTTTTCATTTAATACACGCACCACGACTTAACATTCGCTTTGAACTTAACATTTGCACAACTAGAGAAGAACCAAGAGTTTTCAGAAATAAAATGCTGGTTTGGCTAAACTTCATGCAAAGAATCATGGGGCGTAAGAATAAGGTGAATAATGTTATCCAGTTTTGTGCAGTGTGTCACCTGTCCACCAATGTCACCTATAGTGAGGATAGCCTGATCTGGCTTGGCGGCATTGGACCAATAGTCCAGACACCATGGAGTAAACCTTAAACCCTAGAAAAAGAGAAAACCAAACTATTTGTATATTTGAAGATTTTGGGACAGTATACATTTTAGAACACAAACGTTTAAGTGTTTCCAACTGCATTTTTATTCTATCAAGGCTGATTTGTGATGACAGAATGTTTTCAGATAAACTATTTGTGCTTTTTACCTGGACTTTATATTGGCAGCTGAAGTTCTCTTTAGATAATATGTCATAAAAACACACCTCCTTACTTGTAAATGACACAGCTATCTGTGGGGCAAGGAACAGGAATGAAATAAAAAGTCCCACATCCATACGATAGAATAATAAAAATTCTACACATTTTCATGCCATGCTTTCCAAGGCACCAAAATCCTGAACACAGACAAAGCTTTATAAGTAATGAGAATGAAAGACAAATTATATTATCGTGGAATATAATTAGTATAAATATCACAATGATTACAACACTTTTAAAGTAACTATTAAAGACTATGTGAATAATTGTTTGATATATTGTTGCTTATCCAAGCAAAATGAATAATAAAACATTATGGCCAAAAAATGTATTACAATAATTAATTTACTGTAAATGCATTAATACTCTATCATTAAACATAATAATACAATTATTCACAGGGGATCAGCTTGAATTTTCGGTGATGGTGCTGAATTAAATCACTTGATATAAAAAACTTTTTTTGAATCTACATAAGTAGTACGTCAATTTTGTGCTCGTCTTGTCATTGGAAATAAAAACATCACATCGGTAGCCGAAAATATATTTATGGGATTTGAATTTACATCAGTAGCGCAGTCACATTCAAAAAGTTGTGCCTAATTGTTTAATTTAAAATACCGAAGGAGACTGACTTCAGTGTACGCTCGAGTGGTTGTTGTGCGATCACCTTGTGTACGTTTTGCAACAGCACCACGTCCGTCACCCACAGGTCTTTGGGTCGGACTGTACAGTTAGGCAGTCGTTGGGTACTCAGAAGAGACATGTCTCTGCGGTCCCGCAGCCCCACAGATCCTCTTTTGCTCACAGTCATGTACTGACCCCAACTTGGCAGGTACAACACCTGAGTAGTGCAGATGGCATCATTTCCATTATTTATTTAGTTACTTATTTTTTTTAACTTGTATTTTGGGACAAGAAAGAAAAAATATATACGTAAATCGTGAGCTGTGCAAACAAATGTTGTTCTGGGCAAACATGGTAACACCCCAAAATGAATTATAGTAGTGGTTCTCAACTGTTGACGCCTTTTAACTCTTCGCTGACTTTTATTGAAATGAAGAACAAAAGACCATATATTGTTCAAACTTATCTTAATACACATGCTTATATGATCCAAGTGTCCTTCAAAGCATGTGAATAAAATCGGAGGATGAGCATGACAACCGTATTCAATAATTTTATATAATGCAATTAAATATTGCCCTTGGATTCAAACAAGCCACAGATTTTCATTTAGAACCAAACACTTATCTCTTCCATTTAGGGAAATGCAATATCAGTACAGGGGCATGATTAATAGATGGAAGAATTATGCTATAAAAACACCAATGGCATTTGTTATGTTTAAATGCTGCTGAAATTTGTGATTACACCGCGTTAGTTTGTGTTTAATCTGCACTAATAATCAAATGAGTTTGACGTAGTGCCAAAAGCATATTGCTGGCAAGGACTTCCATATCAGAGACTGAGCATTACTGTCTTTGTTTAATGAGTTTTCATATGGTTTGAGTACAGAGCAATTACTCCTGTAAATTGTCTTGGGCACAGATTTATAGCGAATATAGATACTGTACACGACATACCATATTACTTTTATGATGCATGCTTGTTTTACCATCTTATTTTACAAAAAAAAGAGCAAGTCTAATCAGGGATGTGTCTTAAACACCATATTGGACTCATTTTGCATCAAAATTCCATTCCTACAGTGATACTTAACGCAAATTTAAACAAAAATTTTAACGTGTCACGGAAGCAGCACTAAAGCGGTGGTAAAATCGGGATTACTGTAAATCTTTGTATGAAAAGCAGGTTAAGGCCGTTAATATAAAACAATCAAATGAAAAACAATGTGGTGAGCGAGGTTTCCTGCTTTGTGCCACGTTAAGTATTTTTACGGATGTTGTGCAAAGTAGTTCATTGGACGCCATTTGTAAACCTTGTCATGTTGTATGATACTGTCGTGAACAGAGGACCCACTGTAATTTTTTTCACTAGCTTTCTGACACCCACTCTGGGGAACTGGGAATCGTTACACAATCGTTGACCCTTTAAGTCAAACCGAATCACCTGTGCATGTCTGATTCTATCAGCCATTTGGTGAAAACCAAGTAACATTTTGACATTCTCAGGTTCAAAACACTGAAGTAGTGAACCATCACTTTATTCACAGCTGTCGGCACTTTGGAGCGGCCGGTTCATTTGCATACTAATTGATAGATGTTAAACTTTTGGGAGTCCAAAGCCACTTATCTTAAATGAGCAGAGACATTTAGATGAGAGACACTAATTCTTAAAAATGCTATACAGTCAGCAGACTGGAATCTCCATCATGTCAATGTCAAAGTGCTGCACATAACAGCTGCAAAGCATCGGGTCTGTAAATTAACATGCTGGCTCACTCACGCCAAACTGCCTTCAGGGCATTCAGGAGGACAGCCGCCTTTTACCTTTTGGACCGGGTCTCTATGGGGACAGGTCAGAGTGCGAGGCGGCTTCCAGTAAGGCACGCGTTTCACTCTGCTGTGGTTCAGCTTTTCAAATAGATCCTGCTGAAGAAAAGAGCATAGCCCATCCCAGTTCATCCGACCCTCTTCCTTCACAGAATCGCTGTCAGGGAAAAGGCCGTGGTGCCCCTGACTGACAGCGACGCGGTCAAACAACAGGCCGTACTCCTCTTTGGAGCCATGACCAACTGTTGAGCAGGCCAGACGGATGAATTCACTTCTGGACAAAGAGCGAGACACCCCCGGGGAGACCTGGTTCAAAATCAGCAGCATTGGAAGACTTTAAACACTTTACACCTGATTGATCAGAAACATCACAGATATCAATGCTGTCTACTTTACATAATTCTGCCTAAGTGTTTTCTGTATTTTGTGTTTGATATACATCCAATTGTAAGCAAGTAATGGTAACCAATTGGAAATGGTTATCAACCAAGTACCTGGTTTTTGGTTCTTCCAATACATTATTATATTATTAATATTATTATTATTATTATACTTTTTAAAATTTAGAGCGTATCCCTAATATCTCACCCAAAAGCCAAACATCACCTCCAGGATTATATATAATATTTAATAGACAGCAGTAATCAATTAATCGAAAAAGGACAAACTTGTGACAGTGTTGTGTGATGCCTGCAATCTCATTTTCCAAGTGCTGTACACTGTGCTTTGGATTTTAAGGCATTTTCAGAAAAGCTCAAAGGGTTACTATGGGATGCCACAGTAGGGCATCAATTCCTTTTTCACCTCCTTTGGTGCAGTAATGAGAGACTATTAGTAAAGTGAAAAAAGACTCACAAAGAACAGATTCTGTAGCTTCTTGTAGTCTTCTATGCTCATCCTGCTCTCACGCAGTGTCACCTCCATCCTGGCTGCCATGGTTACGCATCAGCCCTGTCATTCCATCAACAGCATACTGACACGTGTTTCAACACTGGAGACAAGTAATAAAAAGCCCGGTGAACTCGACGAAGACAATTAGATAGTTCCAGAGTCAGACTATAATAACTATTCACATGCTCCACAGTTGGTTGTCATGTCAACATAATGACGGGAAAGAGAAGCATCACAGAGGAGCACCTTTGTTAGCTGCTCTCACTGTCTATGTTGAATAGCTGCTCGGTGTCAACGCTTGGGTTCCTTTCTTGAAGCGGCGAAGGCTTGCTGTTCACGTTGCTTGAATAGCAGGTAATGTGAAATTGAAGCAGAATAGATAAGCAGCAGGAATTACACAACATATAAAGGTTTGCCATACTACACTGTGTAATGATTTAAAAGCACTGCTGGAGCCTGAAGCATAGGAGACATGATGGAAATATTCCTTTATCTAATAAGCTCTTCAAAGGGTGGTAAAAACAGGTTGACAGAAACATTTTACGAGGCAAATTCAGCACAAGTGGCATCAAACTGAGCAAAGATTTAGATGACAGGCCTTGTAATGAAAGCTAAAGTGGTCCCTTGCTGAAGCATGCATAAACTACTGCATGATATTATGCTGTTTTGTGGGAAGCGACTCACATTCATCAATAAGAGATTAGAAAGGCACAGTTGCTAATATCGTGGCTATACAGTAGGTGCAATAACTTCGCAAGCTACTAGAGGAAGAAAACGCTGCATGTGTGTGTGTGTGTGTGTGTGAGTCTGGGGGGGGGGGGGGGGGGTTGCAGTGTAAAATTGCACTTCATCACAATGAAAGCCATTTCTTAATATTTTAAAGGTAGGGAAGAGACGGTGATCTCAGCGAACTTGTTAAGATCCAATGTTATGCAGAGGGGTACTTATTACAATTTTATATACAAATCATATTATTTAGTCACAAGGGTAGAGTTGGGGGTGTAAAATATTTTCTTCTTCCTGGGGGAGCATAATATAAAATAACTGGGAAGCACTGGCCCAAGAGAATAACAAACTAATTACTGTCACAATGTAGATAAAAAAGTCACAATTTTCTAGTTGGCATATTGGTAATGTGTTTGCTAAAAAATATGTTCCTATTTATGTCTGTGTAGATTCTCAGTCATTAATAAGCAGAGATTGAATCAAGGAAACTGGACTGCAAATGCAACAATTCCTTAGAGTTCTTTACAACCTTTAAATAGTCTCAAAACACTGTTGAGCACAATCATTTGGATTAGCGCATTAACAAAAAATATTATTTTTGGGGAAACAAAAAAAAAACTGTTATCACAAAGAGGTTGTTTGAAACATTCCAATTATTCAGTAACAGTTGATGACTCGAAAATTATAGCATTCAATTTAAATAAACAAGTTGTGAAAATTAGAGAAGCCCCTCATTTGCATAATAATTTGAAACACAGTTTAGTTTGTAAAACTTTGAACAGCCCCTGCCAAGTCAACGGTAACCTGACTAAACCAAAGTCAGCCGAGTTGCTTTTAATCATTACATTTAAAAGAAAAAGATGGGACTAATTCGGACTTACCAAGTCATCAAAAGCCTGAGAGTTCAGTTTCTATGGTGAGCAGTCTCAGGGAAAATACACTCTTGTCTTTCAAATGTATTACAAATCTTCACCAGTGGCTTTTACTTCAGTCTTTGCATCCCGTGTTTTGTCTGATTCCAGGAGTACGCGCTTGGACCCTAGCGAGACTCAACACCATCAACCCAGAATGCGGCACAAACACACTCTCAAAGTGTTAACTAGGCAGACATGGTGACAAACACACACACAACTCTGTTCTTTTATTAGGCCTTCTTGCCAAAGACACATGCAAGTTTCCTGGCAACCAAGGAGTCAAAAAGAATTGCATTTGTTAGTACTGGCCCTATCATTTAGTTTCAAGACAATGAGTGTTCATTCACGGATTAGGCAGTAGAGAGCAACATCAACACACCAAGTGTACAGTAGTTACAGCACAAAACACAGTCTCAACATATTTAGAATATTGACAATAATAGCAAGAACATGGGCATCAGCGGGCCTTTCACTCACACACACACACACACACATATAGTTAAGAGTTTCATTGGTGGAGACTTTCTACAGTCAAGAGCGAGAACGTTCCTTGGGAACTAGTAAAGGAAAAAAACTTATTTCCAGAACACCAGTAACGGCTCATTCAACACAGATATGATCTCGTCCCTCCTTCCCTTCTGCCTCAGTAACCACAATCAGTTCCTCTGTGCAACTTAATGGCCTAGAATAACTTGAATTAGCCGATTACAGCGGTCGTCAACGGTGACAGGATCAGAAAATTAGGTCTCAGCAATTTCAATAAAAAAAGCTTTCAAAATTAACGCTATCACAATTGGATTACAGCACTGCATGTAGGAGCCAGCGTACGGCTCAAAATAGCCCCGCACAAATCCACCATGGAAAATCCACTATTATACTGGGAGAAGAATGAAGGTGTAGCAATAGGGGAAAATGCGTTCAGATCCTGCTACTGTACGGTGGAAGGAGAACGGAAGGGCAACGGAGAGGAAGTCGAGTACTTTCATGGCACACAAAGATTTACTTTGGAAAATGTTTCTGCGACTCTTTGAACTCTTAAACGACAGTTTGTAGAATAGTTGTGCTTCTAAGGTTTGTGTAACTAATATAGAAGGTTCCTAAAGAAATATTTTTAGCATACACTTATTCACCCTGGCTAAAAGCTAATAATAAGGACTTTTTTCTGTGTCATTCGTCTGTGCTCTTTATCTGTACATAGAGTTAACATTCTAGAGAAACATCATCGTGCCCCATGTCAGATATTGACATGTACTACTGCAGCATGACTAAATAATAATATGTTGAGTATAGTCCAGTATTAAGTTTAACGTTGCTTCTTATTCAGCAGCCATTGCTTGGTTAGGGCATGCAATGCATCACTGTAAACAAATGTTTTGTTTTTGTGTGACAGTAACACTATGACCATAAAAATATGAAAACAATTAATTCAACAGTGGCCATAGACTTGTTCAGTATTGTATCACAGGCATCATTTATCACAATCTTATTTCGCAACACGGTGCTCAAATTGGGAACCGACAGCAAAGGTCAAGGTCAAGTCATTTTATTCATTGACGAAAAGAATATGACCAAAGTGCTTTTGACAGAGATTCAATCAGAGTATTTTTAACATGATCAAACAGTGAATGAATGAAAAAAATATATATAATACAAGGCTGTGAATCACAATAACAAAGCTGAGGAAGCAGACAAATCATATACCATCTTCGAGAAATGAATCCAGTGTGCAGAATTTCCTTCAAAAAAGGCGATGAGAGAATTTCTCTTTCAGGCAACGAGAGTGGAGCTTTGAGATTTGGTCCTTAATAGGAAATGTCTGTGTGGTCAAAACCAGTTACCACGGCGCTATGAATTATAGATGAAAGACAAGGCCCAGCAGTGTCCAGCACTTTTTTATGTAGGTGTGAGGGAATAACATCCAAGGGATGTGTTCTTGACTTCTTCTTGGCTCGAACTCAATTGACTAGCATTATTTTTTTGCAAGAAACCCATCAAGAGAAAAGAGCCCTCAAGATTGCAGGAGGTAAAAAAATGCTAAGCAGCGAAGTACAATAACAATAAAAGAACTAAATAAAATTGTGGTATCAGCGATGTTTTGCTTCAAACTACCTCGCAATCGCGGACTATGTTGTGGCTGCTTCGTCTCGGTCTTCTATGATGCCGTCTTGAAGGCCTCGAGTATCATGTTGGTTTGGTGGGTGAGCCGGTTGGCGCTGACAAATACGTTGAGCACTCTGCGAGCGACCATGACAGAAAGACAAGGACACGCGTGTCTGTCAACGTGCAAAGAAACCATGGCAACAATATTGATCCAAGAAACACTTTGATCTGCCTGGAAGGGAGAATGTCAGGCTTCTGAGGAAACAAGCCAGCATGAATCCACTGGAAATGGGTCAAAGGAATTATTCAGGAAGGGCGGGTTGAATAGAAAGCGAGACTGCGATCAAACGACAAGCATTTTGCGCAGCGGCGACAGCTTGTGTGTACGTACTGACAAAAGCAACTCTTAAATGACGCGAGTGGGGGGGGGGAAACACACTCGGACGGTGAGGATCGAGGAGGACCAATGAGAAAGAACTGTTAAAAGTCCTAACACAGCAAAAAGACACAAAGCGCCCTCTTACTTTCCATCTTTGAAGAAGGTTTTGAGAGCGTCGCTGAAACTCTTGGAGTATTTCACAAAGTCTTTCTTCCGCTGTTCCAGGGCCTAACACACACAACCTTTTCAGTTCTGCTTGTCTCAAAGGAGGCAACTGGGACCCCCACCCCCACCATCATTTTATCTATACTTACCTGTCTGTTTTGATACTGGTACCTTCTGAAGATGGTATTAACGATGTCTAGCAACTCTTTTATGGCACTGGCAATGTCTCTGGAGGACACACAAACGCCCACATGTAAAGAAGCGATAACAATACATTTAAAAATCTCTTTGTTCTTGAGCCAAAATTACTCTTCTTTCATCCAGATCACTGTTTGGTTTTCTTGCCTTACACACACTTACACACACACACTTACACACACACACACAAACCTGATACCTCCACCCCCCATCCACTATGATTTTTTTTAACAACCACTAACTTTGAATTGATTTTACTCTTAAGCCTTTCAATGGGTAAGCTACTTAAGAAATTTGTAAAAGTGTTAAATTCCAGCAAAATAACAGGCCCAAAAAACACTGCAAACCTGCACGTGTAGTATAGATCATATTAATAGGAAAATGTCTGCATTCAATGTCAAACTGAAATAAATAATAATTTTACTCAACCATCCAACCTGCAGGAGGGAAAATAATGATGCTGTGTGACAAACGCCCTCTGGATACGTTGCTTTTGGAATTAGAATTAGAATGTGCAATGAGCTAATTTGCATAAAAAACATACACATTGACTTGTTGAAACAAAGCTGCATGCACACATGAATTGAAAACTTTGTGGAGGGACAAAGGTATTCTGATCAAATTGAAAATATATTGCCTCTTGCATAAGAGAACAAAAGATACAACTGCTAGTAGAAACATCTGAGATGGAACAGTTTGAAAAAATCTCTTTCATGATGCTGGTAGACCTTCTATTTCTTCAAATGTTTTTATTCAATAGGAAAGAATTAGAATTCATTCATTCCAAACTGTCATGTTCATGGACTCTGTAGTATCTGTACAGATGATAAAGACGTTAACCACAGTTAAGAGTAAACTGTGATGAATCCTTTGACAAGTGACTGCGCGTGATAATTTTCTGACAATTAAGCTAACTGGGTAATTTCCTGCGGCACATACGGGCATCACAAGAGAGCTCGCCATGGCTGAAAGCAGCTCAAAATTTTGTGCTACTTCACAGATGCGTTTATGACAGAAAAAAATTAATTACTTTAAAACAAATTTGGACAGGGATATTAGCTATTCCACTCTATATTAGTTTTTGACAATACTGTGTCAGATGACACTAAAACCCCACAAAAAATACCTGTTCATGTTTTGTGCTCTTTCTGAAATGTACCAAGATGCTCCAAATTGGCTCTTTCAGCCTAGCTGACATGAACGTAGTACATTAGAGGTCCGGTGGAGTGGTCACATTGAAAGATGAGTATAAAATGATGAACTGTTTTAGAATCAAGGTTTGTGGTAAATTTACAGTTCAAACTATTGATACATGATACAGTCAGCTGGACTTACCATAGTTTCAAATTTGTATGGGGGGGCAACTAGAGAGAAACAAGTGGACTTAAAAGTTCTACAGTTAATCACACAGTAACACACAAGTATTTATCTCTCTCACTTGATGATCTGCAGGAAGCCCACTCTGTCATTAATCTCATCAGGTATGGTGCTGAGGGTGTGTTTCAGAGCATGGGCCCTCTCATTTAGCTCCTGGAACCCCAGCTCCTGCCTCTCAATTCGGAACTCTGACAAAACACATTGGTACAAAAACAACAAATTACTCCCCTTGATTGCATGATGATGGGCACAGTAGCACATGTTCAAGTTTGCTGAGTGTTGGCATGTACAAAATAGTAAAATAAATAATAGTGGTTGAATAATAAAAACATATATACCTTGAAAAGACTAATAAGAGAAGCCTTTTTTAAACGAATGATAAGTGTGTGTCTGTGAGTGTATGCATTGCAAAAATCAATCACTGTGAATTTACACAAAGGTGTGAATTACAGGCCAGAAGGGAAGGAAGGTGTGTTGCAGTTGATTTGTGGAGAAACAGCGCTCTCAAGTGGACATCTTAAGTAGTAGTTTCCGCACTCCCCAACAGGCAATTTGGACGCTGAGCAAGTATTCCCTGCTTGTGGCGTTCGTGATGCGCACACTTTCGCTTACCTTTCACATCGGCAGCGGCCATGCGAAGTAGACACTCATTATAATTGATTTTCAGGTTCTTCTTTTCAAGTAGTTTCAGCACAAATTCCTCGGTCACGCCAGGGTTCTCCTTCTCTGCCTTAAGACGTTGATTGTAAAGAAAAGCATTTTACCTTGGGTATGTCAATCAAGACCATAAAATGTGACTATTGTAACAACACGTTTTAAAATCACCTTTATAAAGGCTGCACGCAGCATCTGTGCTGCTGACAGGGTGACTTCCTCCAACTGCAATACATCACAAAAAATGCACATTTGACTTTGCTATTTATAGTTGAAATTTAATTTTCTAAATTAGATTAGATCAAAGGATCACTACTAGATTTAGCACTAGTTCAGGCTGTAACAATACTCAAGTCCAGGTTGTTTTTGGAAATACTGGACTTGGTGTCCTTCCCCTATAACCACAATAAACAGACATTTGAATATTTAGGTCTTATGTTGTTTTGCAATTTTATCCGACTCAAGTGGAAGGTCATATCTCTGCCTTTGTTTGTTTTATTACTTTCTATTCCTTTAGCTTTTCGATGTAGACTTTCTATCAATCATGAAAAGGGGTTCCGTCCCTCCATACCTGGTCAAAGACAGGGTACATCACTGTGTACAAAGCCATGACTGAAGTGGTGCTTGTTTCTTTCCTGAAGTCCTCCATGGTCATTGTGGACTGATTAATGGACTTTCAGGTACGTGCCACCTTCCCCGTGTTCAATCCCTCCCACTGACTGATAGCATGGGAACAGAAAAAGATCCAAAAGTAAAGAAGAAGTAAAAAAAACAAGACGAGAGATGTCAATTGATTGTGTTAGTTGTATAGTCTCAGCGTAAAAGATAAATCTGAAAAGTTGTCTTGTAATAGTTGACTTGTAAGGTACTCAGTGGAGGGAAGACTTCAGCTAATAGTCAATACAAAACATGCAGATTTCTTTAGACTGGAAAAAAACATTTTGCACTTTGCAAAACTTGGCGCTTCCAGGCCTGTTTATTTTGATCAAAATGGTTATGTACTACTTCTTCACATACCGCTCCTAAGTCTCTAGGCTCACATCTTTAGTCCAAAGTGGAGGGAATTAATGTGAAGTGGTAATTTAAGAAAACATTTTGTGTTGACGCTTAATAGTGTTCTCATCTGACATCTGTGCAGGCGGTGTGGGTTCAGCTGTCAAGTAAAGGTGGAATGTGAATGACTGTCTACCTCTATATGTGGCTCATAATTGACTGCATGGCCAGTCTGGGGTGTATTATCAGCCTTTCAACCTGATGTCAGCTGAGGTAGTTCCAAATCGTTGCAACACTGAAAAGTAGAAAATGGATGAATAAATGTTAGAACCGTAGTCTGCGGGAAAGTATAACTGCTGTACATTAGTAAATGATGACACGTCTTTAAGATTATTTTCTCTCTCATGCTGCTCAATAATGTAAAGAAAATATGAGAAACAGAATGCAGTTTTACGCATTGATTGCAAAGATTGCAGGTGAGCTGGTATTCCAGCTGACTTGGAGCAAGAAGCAAGCTACACCCTGGGTGTGATCAAATCAGAAAGCCTCAGCTCAGAAAGCCGACTGTGCTACATATTTTTGGTCATTTTTAGTTAATTGCAGAACTGAAGAGAGACAGGGCATATCTTTCAGATGAATACGGGTGTAAAGCAAGGTTTAGCTCCTTTTCTACCAATTGGTTGCAGTCCATAATTCCACTCAGCACTTATCCTGATTCATCAGTGCAATAACTGCACCAACTCCCATTTCCATGATGGCAGCGCCAATGAAAGCAAACTAAAACATCACAGAAAGTGATTTAGATTGGATGCCAGGGCATCTTACTCTAATTTTAAAATATTTCTTAAAATATTGTTCGATTTTACTGATGTTTAGGGTAAGCTAAAATATGAGAACCATCGTTTCTGTAAAAACAATTATCCACAAGAAATAATCATTGCCTTGTATATTAGCAAGATATCAATCCACCCAGACATTATTGCAACCATACATTTTCAGACCTTTCTTGTGCAAAAATGACCAAAAAATGAATTAGTAAGCCTCTTTAGTTGGCAGGGATTTAAATTAACACTTTTATGATGTGGGTTGTTTCGTCTTCAGAAGGCACACATTTTGATCAAAGTATATAGCCTGAAACGTTTCACTTGGGTGTGGTTGAGGACAAAACGGCACACCTAGAGTGACACATGACTTGGGAGCACAGCCAAAAATGAAATCATAATCGAGAAATAATTAAGTGTTCACAAAAATAAGTTAAAATTGCTCGTTCATGTTGTCATAAAACCCGTTTCCATGGTTTACTTTTGGACTCTGGTTTGACGTCTGGTTTGTCCATCAAGAAACATTCAGTAAATTTCAAATAAAGTATTACACGTCCCTACATGTTTAATTAACACTTAAGATTAGAAGACCAAATGGGGGATTCATAACAACAGTGTATAACATTTGGTCTGCTGTCAAAACATTAGCAATTTAGAAGATGATTTAAAGTCAGTACTATGACGACTTACGCTCCACCAACGAGTAACAGGCAAACTTGACAGGAACCGGGACGATCAGACAAGACTAGAACCTTTAGAAGCTTTGACCAACTATACCGCACCTCCTTGTTGACTTCTTGGTCGGAAAGTTTGTTCCGGAATCTGGAGAGCTGGTGAGGGTTAGAGTTGTGCTAATCGAAAGTGCGACTGGTTGTAGTTTTCTAGGTCGGTGTCGCCTCTTCAGCACAACCGTCTTTAGGACTACAAGTCCCAGATAGTGGCTGAAAGCGGAAATGCTATACTGCCGAATGCGAGTGGTAACCATATATTCAAGAACAAAAACGCAAAGACACGTTTTTTTTGTGTGTGTGGTTTATGGTAAAAAAACGAAGAAAAAAAACCCCGAAAACAAGTAACAATAAACTCGGTTATAACAGGCTATTTGTTAGCATCGAAGATATTCATAGGTCGCGCTATTAGGTCAAGACAATTCCCCCTCCTCCCAACTGTTGCTGTCGCCAAAACCTGCCCGGTGGTGACTATGTCTATCTTTGTTGTCAGGCTGCGCTTTTACAGCTAAAATATCTACGTTCCCAAAGTCAATAAATAAATACACAAATGAATGAATGAACGAAATGAATGAATGAACGAATGAATGAATGAAATATCCATCCATCATCTGTACTGCTTGTCCCCACCGGGGTCTCGGGCGTGCTGGAGCCTATCCCAGCAGTCATCCACTCCAAGGTACAAGAGTGTAACATAATTTGTGACTTTTTGTTTCCAATTAAATTAAAATTAAATTCTCCCCACCCTCACCCTCCCCTTTACTAATCAAAATCGATCACATATTAACAATATACCTCTTAATGAAACGTGAAAATATACAAAGCCAACATGTTGCAGAAATGGAATAATGTTTTTCTCCAATTTGATACTCTTCGTTCTTGTTCTCCGGACCAATTGGCGTGCAGGAAGGCGGGGCCTGCGGCAGAGCAGCGTGCAGTGATCTGCTGCGTTGAAAAGGAGGAGAGGAGTAGCAGAGATCTTGCACTGTCAACGCATCATCTCAGCAATTTCCCTTGATCGCTGTACATCGGTAAGCAGTTTTAGACACTAATTAACAAACAATCTCAGTAATGATCAACCTGAAAAAATTTTTAGAATAAAAGACGAACTCGTCAAATCATTAGGACGCTGCTTTTACGATACAATCTGAATCTGTTAGGATGTGACTGTGCTCCTGTGATTATGGGAATTTTTGAAGGGGTTGATTTTATATTGGTCATATGTGGAAGTTTGATAAGGGAGCAGGTGGAAACAAAGTGAATTATTTTTTTTATTATTAATTTTATATAGCTGTTTGCCTTGTTAGTTGTTGTTATGGGCTACAATTGCCTTTATTTGCTACCGTGCTTTCCCTTATGTATATTTTAGTCATTGCATTCGCGAAGATTCTTGTCCTTGAATTACATGGCAAAGACGTTGTAAATGTGAATTTACGAAACAGATTGGAATCGCCTAGTCCTATCCTGTCCCCACCCCTCACACGCCCGCGCACGCGCACGCAAACACGCACATATATACACATGCATAACATGTGTTAATTCTTTCTGCAGGTATAAATCTAACATTTGCTTGTTTTCCTAATTTAAGATTTACAACTCAAAACATGAACATTAGATTCTGTGTTATTCATACAATCCAACCAGTATTATGAGGGAATTAAAACATCTATTTGTGATTTATCTAAATTGTTTGTCAAAAAAGGTACGTATTTTAATTCAGTCTGCTTCATAGTCTGCATTTGAAATACACCATGTCATATTTTGATATGTTGTGTAATGTTGACAAAATTCTCCTCATATTCAAACAAACTATGTTTATTTCAGTCATAATCTCAGTTTAAAAAAAATCCAAAATGCATTGCAACTAATGTTCATCTCTTGATGTGTTGTCTGCCCCCTTCTGCCCTCCTTTAGTACGTATAACATCCTGCTTGCAATAGAATCCTGCTTGCAATAACATTCTGCTCTTGACACCTTTTTTGAATTGTCTACACTGTTTGTACTATGTGTCCTCTCTGCATCCATTGCAGCCTGGTCATCCTGGAAGAGGGACCCTCCCATCTGTGGTCTCTTCTCAAAGTTTCTCATTTCCCCTAGCTGGAGTTTTGAGTTTTTCCTTGCCCTCTTGGGAGTTTAAGGATGTTTGAGAATATTTGCCATTTTTCACATGTCCTGAGTGTTGTTAGTCACCTAAATGTTGAACAGAGGCTGTGACTTGCCAAAGTCAAATTCCTTGTTTGGCACACTCAAACATGGCGAATAAAAACTCTCGAATCTTGAATATAACATATACGTTACATAAGTTGCCAATCTGTGCCTGTGCGTGCGTGCACGCGCGTGTGTAAGTGTGTGCGTGCGTGTGTGTACATGTGTGTCCTGCCTATTTCTTCCAAGCACTGCTCTAATTGCATTTCAATAATTAAATGTCTTTCAAATCAGCCTTGCAAAACCAAAACAGACAAGCGATGCAGGGTTGCTTGCTCAGTGCACACAGCAACCATCAGCTACCAAGTGTGTGTGTGTGTGTGTGTGTGTGTGTGTGTGTGTGTGTGTGTGTGTGTGTGTGTGTGTGTGTGTGTGTGTGTGTGTGTGTGTGTGTGTGTGTGTGTGTGTGTGTGCGTGTGTGCGTGCGCGCGTGCGTGCGTGTGCGTGCGTCCAATACACGCTTTGCTTCAAAGCCACATTGTCACAAACATACCACATATCTTCTCATGCTGTTACCAAATCCTCTGTGCATCGCTGCATAAAATTAAACAAGCTTTTAAATCTAGGTTTATCCTCAATTACCTTCATTCTGGCAGTTGCTGAATTTGCATCGTTCTAAAAACATAGAACTCGGCCCTGTGGGAATTTGCATGAAAAACACAATGGAATCCAAACACAATGAAATAGATTTTCTTTTGTGTCATAAAATGAAGTTGTCACGCATCTACGTGACCCGGACTCTGGACAGCTCCTCCCTCCTGCCCCTCCTGTCCTGACAGCAGCATTTAGGCTTTCATTGCCCACTCCATCGCCTGTCCCATCGTCCGTTCTGTCGCCCATTCCATCGCCCGTTCCGTCGCCCTATCTGTAGCCCTATCTGTAGCCCTATCTGTAGCCTTCGTAGCCTGGTCTGTTACTCTGCCCGTCACTCTGCCCGTTACTCTGCTTGTTATCCTTGTCGCCCCCTGTCACCCTGTTCTTCACTACCCCTTTCCCTCCAATAAACCCCTTTTTTGGTCCAAGTCGCATTTGGTCACCCTGTCTCCGCCCCTGACAGAAGTAAACGCACTGAGATTTAAGAGATCCATAGATACATTTTACTGTGCTATGGGGGGTTAACTTGGGAAACAAACTTTCTTTTAACTTCCTCAATTTGTGAAGACCCGTTCTTTTAATTGAAAGTGTTCTGTTCAGTGGGTCCTCTTTGGTAGATTCTTTTTCATCAGTTAATTCTTCCTCATCAGCATGCATCATGCTGTCTTTTTTCTTTCTCATCGTCATGCTCATCATATACCCCCACGTCATACATATTCTGGGCGGAGACAAGGCAATATGCATAGTCCATTAGTGTTTTAGAACAGATTCCGTTTGACCTCTGAGGCTCAATTAAATTTGACATTTCAAATTATGAACGACGTCCAAAATCTTTAGATCTGGCTGACTGATGTTTCATTCCTTTAGCTTTTATCGCTGTGTTTTCCACCTGTCAGTCAAAATGTTTGTGCTTTTTGTTTTTCCATGAATTTGCTCATCCTTCCCCCAAATCAATGTCGCTCCGTCGAATATCCTGCCTTTTCCTCTCTGCTGGCTTCTGTTAGTGGGGATTAATAAAGGGTTGTTAACCTCTTCACCCTCTGTTAAGCGTACAGTGAGTATCCCGGGACTTAAGGTAGATTCCGCCGGCCATTATGTCATTTTCTAACAAGGGAGGCAATCAGTCAAGTCACTGTAACGAGGATGGGCTGCAGATGGGGAAATTACTCTTGATGTTACAGCAGCAATCACCTTCTCCACGAACAGAGATAATTGAAGTAGACGAGCCTACAGCATGACTGAAATTGAGTTTTTTAATGAAACACTGTGCTAACTGCTTAAGGAGCAGAGGTGCTGTGTTTTTGAAGTTAAGGACCTCTTGGTTGTGAGACAAATGTGCTAACCACTACCATACTGCTGGAAAGTGTCACAGCCAAAAAAAAGCACTTCTGTTTTGTTTCTACACAGCGGATGTTTCACTTCTGTTTTAATACTGTTTAATTTTTGTGGGTGTCTATGATTCATTGCATTGCTATTGTTCCAATGTTTTTTTTTTCAATGCCCAAATACTGCATATTGTCATGCATGACTGTGGTTCAAACATACAGTACTAGGATATATTTTGGCCCCTGTTCCCAAAACTATGCTTTGACACTGCTTTTCCACTTTAGAGGCAGTTGATAGTTACCAGTAGACAGCGCGAGGCATTTAAACCAATTTAAGGCATGTTTGCACTGCCTTTCCAGTGAATCGGCACACAAGAGGCATAATAGCAGATTTATTCACTTGTTTCCTTCACATAGAACTGTGTGCTCCGCCTTTACGTCTTCACATGTAATAGTGTGGTGACTTCAGCGCGACAACTGCTTTCAATGCAAATTGCCATCTCCTATACGCAATTTGCACACCGGTTAGTGAGCTAGTAGAATGGCAGAAAAAAGGCTTGCATGGCTAAAGTAAGTGTAAGGTTTGCAGACTTTGCTGCTGTTGATACAAAAAAGAACATTAACGCGGGAAATAAAACACATTTGTCTGGGTAGCGTTGTGAACTATAATAGCGTTCATTTTATATTTTTTAAAAGATGCGCAACTGAGATGTGTTAGAAAGGAGAGAGAGGTCTTGTGCTGGTGAAGTTGACACCTCAGTACTTCTCCATCCATCACTCGCTGTTGCCTTGGTAACCTTGGATCCTGGAGCAAACGTGTAGGTCATAGTAAATGTGTGTGAATCTGGAGGTGTGATCCAGCCGTAACCATGTTCATCCTTAAAGTAAGTCCCATGGACTCCCAATCATGCACCCTCAAGGTGTAGTGTTTAAATGGCAGGAAGGATTACGCTGCTGGCTGACGTCACTTTTTAATTGCGTAAATGTCAACCTTCGGATTACATAGGAGGGATTAGGAACTACTTTTAAATGCCAGTCAGTTTAATTGCATGGCATGAACCAAATGGTCAAGATTAGGGGATTTTCATGGTGATTTTGTTGTGTTAGTCACGAGAGTGAGATACGTTTAACAGATGGGGTATTTGGTTTTCTTCCTTACCTACAGTATAAGATCTGCTGGGAACCCTACATGAGTAGCTCCCATGAAGAAAAGCTCAACTAACTGTTGGGAAGAATTTTTTTGGAGACAGTGTGCCGCAACTCAAAAGGTCAGAATGTGCTAAAGGAGCCACACACAATCGTTCATCTCTCCTCTCATAAGGTCAAGAATTTAAGGTTGTCTGTTTGACTCTAATCCTGTTCTGGCAGCCGGCTGGTTGAGTCACATGCCAGCCCTCCACATCTCTGTGAAACACTGACAAGTTTTATTTTCACCTCAGTACAGATCAGGATCTTTTAAAATGTTTTATCTGACACCAATTGTGAATTTGAGAAAATTCTGTTATTTCTCAAGATGGTCAATCAAATCCAGGTGACTCATCTGGATACTTTGACTGTACAGTAACTGTATTAATCAACATTTAATATTGTTATCCAATTCTTTTGTGATTAAAAATCTTCACAAATGTAACTGTCAATTTCTAGGCTACCACAGAAAATTGCTTGTTTTTGCCTAAAGGTCAATCTGCCCCTGGAGCTCACCACCTTGATAGACCGAAATGTTAATGAGCTTTTAACTAGGACATTTGTGATTACATCATAGTAAGAAAGGTCAAACTCATTAAAGCGTGCATACTTGGACATCAAACAAGCGAGATCGTGATATTTGATGCCTGTGTATTAATATGTACTGTAAGAGGAAACTAAACATCACAATGTCGATATTTTGTCCTGCCCCTGCTGACTGCAGATAAATTGCGGTACTTAAGCCAAAGAAGAAAAAAAATTCGGTTGTTGCTTTTTTTCCTAGATTGGGGTCTATTATTTTCTGTGGTTTGTTTCCTCTGTCAACTCTACTAAATCTTGGCATGAATTACTGTTATGAATCGATCCACCCACTGCCCACAGTTTGTGACGCCCCCAACTCCACCCCGTTTGAATCTCTGAAGATTGTGGTATCATTCCAGATTGAAAATTAAATATTTGCCTTTGGCAAGCACTACTCTCTAGTCAGTTAGTTCTTTGTCAGTGATTGGATGCAAAAAGAGCTGGCCCAATTCTGACCATCTAATGGGCATGAGAGGAAAGTAAAGTAAAGAAAAAAACTGGCAGGGGCGCTCGTGTAGATGCTGCTGATTGTTGTTGCTGATGCTTTGTTTGTCGCCTGCATATATAGTAACAGTCAGCAGATTCCAGTCTGGCAAATGGTTAGCGCCCACCTTTGTGGGAAAGACTTTTTCTGGCGCAGCATGACTGTGCCTCAGTGGCCAAAATAATGCCTGGATGGTGTGGAAGGACTTTTCACATACCCTACCAAGACTCCATTTCTATTGTCATAAATATGTATGGCAACCTCTTGTGTTATTAGAGACGCTATAAATCTATGCACGGTTGGTTAATCATACCACAAATGATCACAGAAGTGCATTTTGGTCAGTGAACCGTATATTGATGTTTTTATTGTATGCATATTGAGTGTTACTGACTTAAAATGTGACGGACATGACGTGGCTAATGTGGGCTAATGACTCATGAGCATTGAGCAATTTGTTTTATGGTTTTATTTGGTTTCTCACTACAGAAGACCTACAACTATTTTACGGATGAAATGCATCTGTTCCAATAAACTCTGCTTTAATTTGGGCTAGTTTACTGCTACTTACAACAAATTGGCGGTAGTTGTCCTACACAGCCGGCATGCTGGGAGATTAACTGCCAAATTGGCCATAAAAAGTCTAGTGTAACCTCTTTTGCTGACTTTCTTTCTTCATTGCTGTCTCCTCTCACCCATCCTCTCCCTGGCCTTCATGGTTATGTATAATATCCATCTTCCCACATTTATCTCTCACTGTCTCACAATATTGTAATTCCTACCTTTTTTTTTTATAAATAATCTTGTCATCACTCCATCCTTCTGTCCCCACCTCTTTGGCCTCCCAATCCCATTATCTCTCTAATCCACTCGTCATGTATCCTGTTATCGTTCTCCTATCATTCCCCATTTGGTGTTTGGTCTTTATTTTTTCGATCTCTCTCTCTCGTCTGCACCTTCATTTCACATGGCATCCTTCTTCCCCTTCAGCTGTCATTGCAGCAATGTGGATCCCGGACTCTTCATCCCCTCTCCTCCTGATCCTCTCCATCCTGTTGCTGGGCTACAGTTGCCGAGCGGCGGACATTCCAGAGAACACTACATCCGAATTCTCTGTCAGACTGTACCATCAGCTGCAGGCGACAGGGGGTCAAGACAACATTGTTTTCTCCCCCTTGAGCGTAGCCTTCGCCTTGGGAATGGTGGAGCTCGGAGCCAGAGGGGAGTCGCTGGAGGAAATCCGACAGGCCATAGGATTTGACAACCTGCTGCCAGGTAACAAACACGTTTATACAACTTGACAGTTTTATGTCAGGAGACAAGGTTGCTTTAACTCATCCATCCATTCTCTACACTGCTTATCCTCACTAGGATTGAAAGTCCTTCCTATAAGGCAGTCCAACTCTAATGGAGCGTTGAATCATTTTCTGCCTGTCACGATACGGTGCTGGCATAGCGAGACAAACCGATGATTCTCTAACAAATTTGGGAAAATTGAGTCAAATCCAGCGGTGCTGATGATCTTTTTTTTTTTCCCAGCAAAGTTTATGCACTCAAGACTGACGTTTTTCTCCCGCATCTTCATTTCTTTGCTATATGAACTTGTTTGTGCCCTCCAGGTGTGGAATTCTCTTTGCTCCAGAACCTAACAGCAATGTTATCCGAGGACGTCAACCAGTATACAGTCCGCTTAGCCAACGGTCTCTTCGTACAAGAAGGTATCACCTTCAACCCCGAGTTCCTACACCTGATGAAGAAATTTTTTGGAGCCAATATTCAGACCGTTGACTACAGCGAATCAGCAGCTGTCGCCGAACAGATCAACAGCTGGGTGGAGAATCATACCGAGAGTGAGTAAGAAAAACAAACCATTAGACTTGTTCCACTTTACTTAGCATGCGCTCCACAATCAACTTTTTTGCAGGTAAGATCCGAGACCTTCTATCTGCCGAGGATTTTAGCGAGGTGACTCGTCTGACCATGGTCAACGCCATCTACTTTAGAGGCTCCTGGACAAATCAGTTCAGACCGGAAAACACCAGAACCTTCTCCTTCAGCAGAGATGATGGTTCCGAAGTCCAGACGCTTATGATGTACCAACTGGGTGACTTCTACTATGGTAAGAACATTAGCTGATCATCACTCCTGACTTATGTGCCTGAAGATACATGTTGTGCTCATCACCTCCAGCCAAGCACAAGAGAAAGTGTTTTGATCTGTGTTTGCTTTGTTAGTTAGCTGAACAAGAAATGACAACGGTTTGTGGAGAAAGAACCAATCTTAATAATCCTAAAAAATTAAACAAAGATTTATTTATTCTTGTTTTAGATTTTGTTACATGGAACCACAGAATCAAAAATAGTACTGCACATTTTTTGATAAGTTTGTGACTCAAGGCAGTCAAAAAAATTATATAAGTAGATAATATTTATGAAAGTGCAACGTATTATGGGTCTTTTTTTTGCCAATCTTTACTATTGGGTAAATGTGTTTGAGTGAAACGGTGAGTATGCGCCTCCATCCTATTATTTTGTAATCTGATGTGCTGCCAAAGGAAATTACATCAACCTTTCACCGCATGGCTTCTAAAGTTGTCGCATCTGCGCTATTTTGGTGCAGTGAGCTTGCACACTTGTGAACGCCAACGTTCGCAGGCTGCTCACATACTGATGTATGTGTGCCTGTTTGTTTGTAGAGACTTGACTGTGAATGTGTGTGAGCTTTGAAGAATAGAGGGATAGGTCCACGGAGAAAAGGCTGTGTTTTCATTTTCATATTTTGTAGGAAGATTGTGGTGTGGCAAAGTCAAACACCCCCCCTCCCAATCTCTGCAGCGATGTTGCCTCATCTCAGCAAGTTGAATGAAGCGTAGGTGTTCAAAGTCAAAGACAAAATTTCATTTTAGTTTTTATTCTTTTTTATTTCTTTCTCCCGCTGGTGAAATCTTATCTCCCCAGTAAGATACCATATAATTTAATGTCTTTTAATGTAACAAATCTAAGCATAATGTTAATTTGGTATTTATTTGTGTATGAGTTATGTTTGTTTGTTAAAGTTAAATGGATAACTTTACAGGATACAAACGTATATAATCACACATGGGTGCATCTGTTTACTCTTTCTCTGATGGTAAGCGACTCATGCTGAATGGAAGCACTTTTTAAGAGCAAATTCAGTTTGACTCCTTAAAGTGCAGCATGAATGGTTTTTAATTAGGGTTTAAGCAGCCTCACAAGCTTTAATCAATAGTGCGTTCAATGTGCCCAGAGAGGTGTTCATCTGCACGAGTTTCTCCTCAGGGAACTCGCAAGCCGAGGAAAGCGGGACACACAGTGAGCATCAGTCTAAGTGTGTGTGTCTAATCTTGTTTATTTAAACACCTATTCTCCTCCCAGGTGAGTTCAGCGATGGCTCCCAGGAAGCTGGCGGTGTTTATCAGGTCTTAGAGATGCCGTACGAGGGGGAGGACATGTACATGATGATCGTCCTGCCTCGGCAGGAAGTGCCATTGGCTTCTCTGGAGCCTATCATTAAGGCACCACTGCTGGAGGAGTGGGCCAATAATGTTAAACGACAGAAGGTGGAAGTCTATCTGCCACGGTAAGAAGCTGTTTTACCAAACATGCAACTGGTTATTGTTTAAAAATGCTTTTAAAAAAAATCTGAGATGGGACCAAGTCACACATGTGCAAGTCTCAAGTAAGTCTCAAGTCTTAACCTTTAAGTCTCAAGTAAGTCCCAAGTCATTTTTTTCTTGGGCAAGTCAAGTCAAGTCAAGTCCAAGTCAAGTCCTTACATAGGTCAAGTCAAGTCCAAGTCAAGTTAACTGTAGTTTTTATTTATTAACTTGCTCCATATTAAATCATATTTACTTAATTCAGTTTCATCATCATATTCATTGCATTAAAGCTATATATACACACCTATTTAGATAAATGAAAAGCACTTACTTGGCAGAATGGCTCTTCAAATGACGGACAAAGTTTGAAGTTGTCGTCTGGCTGTCCGAAATGTTTTTGTTGCATATCTCGCACTGTGCTGTCCGTCTTTTGCTGTCATAAAAGTAATTGCCATAGCCGAAAGTGATGACTCGCGGTACCGCTCCCACTGACATGTTTGCGCATGTCTGATATAAAGGGGCGTGATTCTCCAATAAACACGTTCGGTAGGTAGAGAGGGCACGACTGATTGATTGACAGGGTAGTGATCCAATCATGACAACGCCATTCTCGGCCTGCGCTCCTACCGTGTTATCGATATTATTTTTTTAAATGTATTATTAATTTTATATTCAAACTGAAAACATAAACTAAATAACACTGAAGCCATTCAAGTCATCGTGTCTCAAGTCAAGTCAAGTCCCGAGTCTTTAACTTCCAAGTCCAAGTCGAGTCTCAAGTTTTTTGATTTTTTGTCAAGTCAAGTCACAAGTCATCAAAACAGCGACTCAAGTCGACTCGAGTCCAAGTCACAGTGACTCGAGTCCCCATCTCTGAAAAAAATCCAGCATTCAAAACGTGTGAAAAGGGTAGCAGCTGGAATTCACGCTATTGGAGCGTTTCTTTAACCAATCATATTTTAAATGTCCCAATTTATGTTGATGTCAAGCATCAACACAGCAAGTTGGACGAACAAAATGCATATGTAGCAATTTGCACAAATTCATAAATTTCATAATTAGGATCATTGGTGATGTGATTTACTATTTTATATGAACGTTTTACATTTTTGTCATGTTATGTGGTAAATATTGCCTCTAAACTACTCCAGTCAATGTTCATAGCACAGCTGCATGCTGTTACTGTACGTATATTATGGTTTTGTAAATTATTAATGATTTCTGTACTTGCCACATGATAGGTGTTGGATTAAATCGACTAAATCCCCACTTAAAGCCCAGGAATGAAATGCACCACCTGCCACTGGCTTTAAGAATGAATACATTACTGTGCTAGTAGTCGTTCACAGTTACGTATAACTGCAATGCATTGAATTGAGGGGTTCCCTTTTCCTTACTCTGTGACTAACTACATCTAGGTTCAAAGTTGAGCAGAAAATGGACCTGAAAGAAACTCTGCAGGAGCTCGGAATAAAGAGCATCTTCACTAAGAATGCTGATCTCTCTGCAATGACTGGTGAGGCTTTATGAATCATCAGACATATAGGACCAATAAAATGATCTTGAAATCAAATCAATCTGGTTGTTATAACTGCAAAGTTAGTCTGTATTCAAAGTTGGTTCATTATTTGTGTTGATTTGCTGCACTGAAGTAGCCTCCAGTACTTGCTGAGGTAACCAAGGTAACTGCCATTGAGTGGGCAGGTTGAAACTGTCGCATGCCCTTGCAAAAATAGATTCAGTGAGAGAAACACAAGTACAGCATATGTAGCTGTATACGGGGAAATTATCACATGTAAATTGGGTGAGGGGGTAGATCCCTGTAGTGCCACTTACCCGTAGCACACATTATTTTAACGTCTCTGATGGATGCAAATCCGAGTAACGATCTTCGCTTTGTGTCTGTACGATTGTTTCAGGCTCGAAGGAGCTTTATATTGGCAGGGCAGTGCAGAAAGCCTACCTGGAGGTGACTGAGGAAGGAGCTGAGGGAGCTGTCGGATCAGGTAGATTTTGATATTCCAGTCCAGCCCACACATGTACGATTAAGAATGGTACATGCTGATCTGGTTTGTATTTATGAGCAAGATGACAACTGCGTCACCTAAGTATAAATTGTATGACGAGTGGGACCCCGGATTCTAAAGTCCAATCCTTTTGGATTGTTCTTGATTTTTTATTAATCGGTTCATCAAATTGTTCATCACTATGCATACTCTGCATACGTAATTCAGTCTGAGATTTTAAATGAAATAAACAGTTGCTGGTTTTCCAAAATGTTGAACTGTAAACACTGCCCTCTTCTGGTGGTAAATGCTTTCGCTTCAGGGTCTTCTCATTGTCTATCACACAGGAATTATTGCCCAGACCAGGACTCTGGTGCTGTACCCCCAAGTTATGGCTGATCACCCATTCTTTTTCATCATCAGAAATCGGAGAACAGGTACTTGAGTACGCGTGCATGCCTGTGTGAGTTTGTAACTCGACACATCATATTGCTTTGTGTAAAAACGCGTTTGTGTCCCTTCAGGGTCTATCCTCTTCATGGGCAGGGTCCTGACCCCTGAAGTCATCGAGCCTAATGACCATGACTTTGACTCCATGTAATCTGTGGTGTCACTCATTCTCAGCCAATCAGATTAATCCCACCTCTTCTATCAACACCTGCATCACCTGTATTTTATCAAGATGTATCAAGTATTGATTATGCTATTCGTATATTGGTAAAAGACATGAGTGTGTTTTGATACAGAAAGCTCTATGGATGTAGACACACAGAGGGTTAAATTGTAAATATTCTCTAGTTAAGTAATGGAGAGTATCGTATGCGAGTACACATGATATTCATGCAGAACCACGTTTTAGTTTATCCACTTTATTCTCACGCACGCACAATCCACAAGAACGTTTGATTCTCTTCTTTTCAAACATATTAACACGATAACACCTGTACCTTGTGTTGCCCTTTAATGTATTTGAATATGCTCCGTATTTATTGTGGCGAAAACACGCAATCTTCAGTCTTAGTAATGAACATCCAGCAGACCATGATCGTATTGTTTTGTACACTGTAGGCACACGATTAAACTGCCTATGATATGCCTTATCACATGCAAGTGGTTAATCAAGCCTTGCTGGGCATCTCACAGGTGAGCTGAGGAGACTGCAGAGTTGCCATAGAGACCAACTGCGGCTTGCTTAGCACACTGCAAAAAAAGTCCACTGCACCAATTTTGGGCTGTACATATTTAAGGAGACAATAACACCAGCTGTATACACTCTTATAATCAATAAAAAGATTAATGATATTATGCTTAACCTTGTTTTTTTGTGATATACGGTTTTATGTATGATACAAAACACCTTTCGGGATCCATTTTCACTGCTCAAGTACGCATTCTAAGTAGTGTAGTGGAAATGCACACAATAAAATGATAATCTGATATAATAGTTCCTATTTTATCTTTCTTACCTTGTGTCAATCCGCCTTTCCCCAAAAGGGTCATATGTCGGCTGGCTGGACCTTGGACTGCTCGCCAGTCGCAAGGCACATATGATATGGACAAGGAACACTCAGATTGGCACCTGTGGACAGTTCATGTCTTCAGTTTAGCTAACTTTTATGTTTTTGGAATGTGTGAGGAAGCTGGTACACCTGGAGAAACCCACACGAAATGAGGATCTTAAAACACATTATAATGTTGAAACAGTATTGATGACACGAATTCAGAGCTAAGGAAGCCTCCAGTAACATGAGATATGAGGTAGCAGCAGCAGCCATTATATAACAAAGAAGGCAACTCAGGGCAAAGAAAACATCTCTCATGTCTATTAACTTCCTCTCATCTCTTCCCAGTTAAGGTAATCAAAATGTCAAATTCGATTATTTTTCACTTTGGCAATCTGTTATACCAACCTTGTAATATTTTCCACCTTCCTCACTTGAGCACGGTTGCTAGGCAACACAGGAGCACCAGTCCTGTAGCACTAGGAGTGGCGTCTCACCTGACTGAGGCACTTCGGGAGCAGGAGGAAAGTTAGTCGCAGAGAACGCCAACACAAGATTTTGACTTTATGGGTCACGACTGCACCTTCGCACGGCCCAATGGTACGACTCGCAATGTGTTGTTAAAGGCTGGCAGAGTTCACCAGCACACGATTGGGACATGTCGGAAAGGTGAGCCCACGCTAGTATTGTTTGACGCCAAACACTTTAATCATTTTGTTTTTATATTATTTCCTATAAGTCTGCACAATAGGAAAGTCATTATTTTATATTTTGGCATTTAAACAAGTTTAAGATTGGGACCAGGCATTTAAACAGCCCAGTTAAACCACAAATTAAGTTTGGAATTTGTAACGTAGTTTGTAATGTAGATTTTCAAGTTTATAAAAATACCAGTTTTGTTTATTTCTTAAAAAACATACACATTTTAAAGTATTGATTTATTTAATTGAGTAAATCTGCCTGACTAATTAAGCCTTATCTAATACTGGAAGTGGGCATAAAGGAAATAGATAGCTAAGGCTCAAAATAGTTTATTTTGCACTTTGAAATCAATGTAATAAATTATAAAAGGGCACACAGTAAACCAGTGACAGACCTCCTCAGGTATCGCAGGCTGTAACTCAACCACTCGCCTGGTGGTCAGGTTCTGACTCCAGAGCTTCCGTGACAGCACATGCACTTCTTCTCCTTTCAGTTCTTCTGGTGTGAACACTCTCAGCGACAGCCTCCCCAAATCCCACTTGTCCCATTACTCTGAGCTCGGTGTGGCACACTTGCCCGCCTCCGTGCACCGGAGTCCTGATTCTGGACTTGGATCGACACCTGTAAGTCACTGATATGGGAATTGTTAATATTTTCTGATATACTTCCTTCCCATATACGATATTTATTTTACGATATTTACTATTTACAGATCCCCTTTTCTTCCGGCCTTCTGTTTGCTCTTTCATCCTAAAAAGTATTCTCAATACAGTAATTTATGTTTTGTTTGATGTTTTTTTTTTCATAATGACTGGTCCACTCCATTTTGATGAAGCTCAAAAACAGATAATTGTTAATTTTGTTAAAATAAAATTTAATTAGGAATTATTTAATAATTATTAATCCCCACCCTTGTTGAAAATATGTGATATGACTAGCAGAAAGAGTCTGGAGCAGGCACCAACTTGCTCTAATTTCATCGTGGCAATTTCATCATACTCAGTAAATTTAATGAATGTTTATGCTTCTTGAACGTTGGGGTATTTTGATAAGAGTGTTGCAGACATGTTAAAACACCCAAGAACTGTTTCAAATTGCAGGAAAATGCATTACAGTATGACTCCTTTAGGGAGACATGTAAAAATGAATCATGGATTTTGTATGCTGTGTTTTAAAAATAGAGTGTGTTTATTCTACATTTGCAATATTTTGTCATGCTTCGTCACAGTGTGAAACAGCGTCAAAAGGGAGCAGTCCTATTCTTGTGTGGGCAGCAATAGAGGATAGTCTAGAGTTACATGAGGAGGTTGAAAAGGTCAGCGAGGGAGTGACAATGCGCTCCATTAACCACTAAGCCAAATAGTCCCATATTTTATAGCACTGCATGAATAGAACTACTATATTAATATTTACTAGACATGATAGCACAATTACTGAGAAGTTACGGCCTCATGAGAACTTTTACAAGAAAGAGTTTGGTCAAAAGTGTTTTTTTTCTCCTTACTCCAGGGCCTCTGAGACTCTTAACCTAAACTCATTTGGATTGCAAATGAAGAGAGTGGAGTACCTTTGTGGGAACCAACACATTCTAAAACATGCAGCTGTTCACACTCACTAGCCAATGTTGACATTGAGGGAATAACATTTTATTCGACTCCCATTGTTAATAAAAAATATATACATATATATTCATCATGAGGGCTAGTTATATTTCAGGGGTACTGAGGTAGTTGATATGTAAACTTAGGATCGCTCCGCTGTGAGGCACATGTGCTAACCACGAAATCACTGTGCAGCCCAGTTGAGAATGCCTAAAAAGGGTCTAAATACCCTATTATGCACTTAAATTAAAGTTAAGTTAAAGTCCCAATGATCATCACACACACATCTGGGTGTGATGAAATTTGTCCTCTGCATTTAACCCATCCCCGTGTGATTTTGATCCATCCCCTGGGGGAGAGGGGAGCAGTGAGCCGCAGCGGTGCCGCGCTCAGGAATCATTTGGTGATCTAACCCCCCAATTCCAACTGTTAATGCTGAGTGCCAAGCAGGGAGGTAGTGAGTCCCATTTTTATAGTCTTTGGTATGACCCGGCCAGGGTTTGAACCCACAACCTTGTGTCTCAGGGCGGACACTCTACCACTAGGCCACTGAGTCGGTTAAATTGGTAGGCTTGTGCATAAAGTCACTGAGTGAACATTTCTACTGAGGTAACATCAGGTAACAAGCACATTGCTGCTCTAATGGGCATTTATGGCTCATTAAAGTGCTTTATGCCATCTTCTGCCATTTTCTACTGCTCGCTCTTCTTTCCACCAATATGTCCTAGTTGTAATGACATACATAGTTCTGATACTTGGCAGTTTTTCATTCCTTTTACTCTTTGTTCATTATTTGCTTCCTTATTCTATTAGCATACAGTACATGTATGTTTTAGGTGGAAGTTTTATATATAATAAGACTGCATTAAACCACACATAAAAAAATATACAGTTTGATGAGAATCACAATTGGCAATTTGAGGACAGTTATGTTGAGTGGTTTCATGCCTCAATCCCAACACGAGTTTCTTGTTTTTTGCACACAGCTTCCAGCCAGCCGCTTCCGGTTTGCCTCGTGGCATCACCTGCCACAGTGTGACCTTACCGGAGATCAGCTGACCTGCCCCAGGGTTCGAGAAGGTGTGCCTCAATATGACATAATTGTGGTTGTACTTTACAGTGGAGTATACTTGCATTGTATTATATTGAAATCATTATTATTTTAAAGGTGTATCATTTATGGCGAGTGAATGTTTTTTTCACAGTCCCCTTTTGAACAGTGGCCAAAATAAAATAATAAGAAAATTTAAATATGCAATTTTCGTGTAATAGTTCCTATGTGTCTTTATCAAATAAAAATACTTCAAATGTTTTGCATACATGCACACGGGGAGGGTTATGTTTTGTCATCTAACGCAATTCAACTCTTTAAATATCATCAAAGTTAGCTTGGATAGGCGCTGACATGGCATCACCGTTTTAAAATTAGGTTGGCATATAAAAAGTTATCTTGCTGTCACCCAAAGGGCCATCCGATGACGAGCTCATCCAAAGAGAGGCCTGTGTGGATAGACGGAGGAGGAAGCGGAGGAGAGTGGAGGAAGGGCAGAGTTGGGAAGAAAGAAGACAAGAGAACTGGGAAAACTGTCTCGTGAGTCATGACACTTTTTGTGTACTGTACGACATGACTAAAGATAAGTTCTACCCCTCTAACTGCTGCCTCCTCTCCAAAGGAGCTGAATCTCTCCTACCAAGATTTGGGCGACGATTTCCAGGAACAAAACTTCCTCCGCATTCTGCGCAGGTTAATACGCGTGGAGCAACTACAGCTGGTCAACAACTCTCTCAGCAACCTGAGTTCTGTCTGTCTGCCAAGGTACAGCAAAGAGGAACATCACTTCCTTCCTCAGGAACAGCCTTGTGCAAAATAAAACAAAAACACTTTTCTTTCGGCTATTTTTAGGTGCAGGATACTAAATCTGCACCGAAACCATCTGGTGTCTTTACACCAGTTGCCAAAGCTTCCGGCCGTGGAGCAACTTTGCTTGTCCGAGAATGCCATCAGCTCCCTGGAAGGATTGAATGCATTGAGGAACAGTCCTCTGCGATCTCTAAACTTGACCCTCAATCCAGTGACCTTCTTTCAGGACTACCGTGGACGGTGAGGAACTCAAAACAAAACAAAATTGGTTGCCAGTCAATTGCAAATCAAATACTGTAGGACAGCCCGTTAAAGACGTTTGTAGCAGAAGTTAATGTAATAAATGCCCCCAAAATTTCATTATATTCCTTCAATAAGTGCACTAGTAAACTTATTGCAGGAATAAATTGAAATTTTGGGCGCATTTATTATAGTAACAGTCTGGCGTCCTCATAATTTCTTATGTAAAGGCTGCATGGTCCAATTAGGTTAGGCCCTCTCCGACTCTGTTTTCTGCCTATACAGAGTGTTCTCCTTCTTGCCAAATCTTGAGATCCTGGATGGAGTTCCGATGCTGCCAGAAGACCAGCTGCACACTGGATTTCAATTCCCACAAATCACGAAGATGTGCAACATTTTGTGACATTTTCCAGAGATGGATATGTGCTCTGCAGACTTTACATTTACTCAGAGGAGGGGAAAAAAACTTTTTTACCTTAAATATGCCACAACTGCTGCCAAAACCAACATACCTAGAATACCTGAGCAGGCGTTTTTGTTGGAGGTTTGAGCAATTATGGTCACGTCTGCCTGACAATAACGGAATTTGGTAAAAAGAAACATGTTGAGAAGGCCTTCAGGAGATATCAAGGCTAATCGACTACATTACCTGTCATTAGCTTCGCCTGTTTACATGGTTGCTTTTACATAGATATGTAAATGTTTTAGGATGGTGACTGGAATATACAAATTTAAAAAAAAAAAAAGAAGTGATTTGATAAAAATGTATTTTGGGATTGTTTCATCTGAACCTCAGTTTTCCACTGCTGATCCTATTTAGGGTCATGGTCGACCCAACTATGGGGTTCAGTACCAAGTTTTTGTCCAAACCTGTACTTTATTCAATGAAGTCTTCATGTGGTATGGGAGAGCTCATTAACACTGCAGTGGTGAAATTAAATGCAGAAGACAAGGTTTAAGTCAGGGGCTTTGCGACCAGCAGGGACTAGTGTTAAAATGTAATTATCGGAAGTTATTTTATGATAATTTCCCCCCTAATATTATGGGCAGGCAAAAGATCACCACTAAGAGCTGCAGTCTCGTCACAGCAGAATTAATATTTTGTACAGTGAATAATAAAAAGGAAATTGGCATGTTTTGCATTGCTTAACTCATACATTAGGCAACATAAACCTCATCCTCTGACCCTTTGCAATGTCATGACACGGTCTTATATACATTATGTTGTGAATAATGTTATATGACAATATTAATATATTGTCATAGACAAAATATTGATATCCAATATAATAAAGTTTCAAAATAACATTAGCAAGTAGTGAAATCAATTATCGGGTCAAACAAAATACAACTGAAATCTTTATTCCACACAAAACATTCAGTTGACAAAATATCGGTCATTAAAATCCCACTTTTGCTTCAAATACAGTTGAAAAATATACAAAAAGACAGCATAATTTTATTGTACATTGTAATGAAAATTGCATCAGATTTGTTGACACAAAACTTTAAAAAAGTGGACAGTGTATGTATAAGGCAGAAATTTCTTGTTACATGCCATCTTTCCATATACTATACGCTTGAAAATGCAAAATGAGACCTCTGAATGGAAAGGCACATGTCCGTGTGATAAACTTGGCTTGAAATTGCACCTTGCTTGATTGTCAAAGGCGTCACAATCAATCAATAATAAATAAAAGAACAAGTGATTGATTGGCATACCAGATGAACATTTTACTGACCTTTTTAAACAAAGAATATTAACTTGTTTTTTTGACTTTACAGCCATCTTGCTGAAAGCATATTCTTTGCATGTGTAGAAGGTATGAAGATAAAAACAACAACATTGTATACAGCATGTAAAACCATCCTCATCAATTACATTCCGTTCAATTGCACAGTGAAAGCGGATCGGTTCCAACAAAAGCCTTCGCCATCTCCAGGAGTTCGATCCCAATCGTCCTTCTTGAAGTCTTGAGTGGAAGGCTGTTGGCTTCATTTTTTGGAATGAGGACGACGAACTTCTCAGTGTTTCTTTCATATTTACATTTCCGCCCGTCGAACGGTTCCCTTGTCTCGACCGGGCCCTTCTTCCTCTTCCTCGTAATTCTCTTCCTCAAGGTCTTTGCCGTGAGGCTCTCTCTTGTGTGGTCCCTGCATACGAGTGCATCTCACTGCCACTTACATCATAACAAGCAAATGACATTTTAAAACCATTTGGCACGAAACTGAGGCTGACAATGTCAACATACTACTTTTGTAACATATTTGTTACTCTATACTGCTTACCATCCACAAAATTAGGTGGGGCAACCATTGAATATAAAAAACATTGCCATTAACATAAGACATGGTCAGAGATACAACTATTTCATCCTATAGATATCAAGGATGTTTAATTTCTTGTAGAGGACCAGTTGTAGAAGCAAGACAATTTAAATAATTTATTAAAATGCACATGAAACTCTGCTACTCCATCACTTAGAGGGCCACAACTCTGCATTTTTTTCCCCCCATATGATTTTCTACTCTACACCTTGTTTATATCATGGCTGCTCTGCATGTGGTGTGAGACAAGCAAGGGGAATCACAGCACCCAGTTTTGTCACCTGTATTTTTATCCTTAAGGGGAAAAAATGGAAGCACCTTGAGGTGAAGTACTTGCTTATTCAAGCAGATGATATATCCAGCAATTAATTAGGGGCACAGAGGTGCATGACTGTCTCAATTCACACAGCACAATCCATAAACTCTTTTACTTGGCTAGATTAGATTTGAAAAAGAGACCTTTGTCTCAGTGGATTTTTATTTTCCAGTTAAAGGAATTGATTGATTTTGATTGAGCCCGCTGCAAAATACAATCCTCTGTGGATTTCATTTCAATAAGTTGCTGGAAGCTGTGTATTTGGATGTACGGAGCAAATACTACATAACCTTTTGCAGGCTGTTATGTTAAAACGCGGCTACCCACCCAACAACATAGAAAAATGGTATACCAAGTAACCGACCTGTTCTGTGTTCTCCTCAATGTATGTCTCCTCCTCATCCTCCTCCAGTTTGTCCTCCCTCTCCTTCTCACCAGCAATGTCCTCCTGAGCCTTTTAGATCAGAGAGGCATGACATAAGTGACTCATGTAGTGGCATTAGGCAATTAAAAATAGATAAACCATTTTACAGAAAATACATTGGAAGTAAGACATGGGATGTCTTTCTTGACATTTGCCTAAACAGAATATGAACAATCAGATAAATGGCGTGCACATTTGGTCAGGTTCATATGAGCATTCAAACTATCGGATCAAGTACAATTAAAGTTTAATTGTTTAATTAACTGACAGCCCACCACTCATTAAACAAGTAAATAGTAAAGTTCTTTAGAGAAAAAAAATCCTATTATGCCAGTCTCATATAACCATAATTAACAAATGGTGTTGTTATCACCTCCTCCTCAGCGTCCTCCTGATACTGGTCATCTGGATTGTCCTCCTGCTGATCCGGGTTTCCAGCAATCTGGAGAGAGATGCACACACGTGGGCTTACATGATGTCATATGTCCACTTGGATTCTTACCCTTACAAGTGATACCATCTCTCTTTTGACTATATTCCAATTCTTCTCAGTGCATCCACTCACCACCAGCTCGTCCTCCATAGCAGGATTCTCGGGGCCTTCGTGTGAGTCTACGTGCTTGGCTTTTGCTGGCTCCTCCTCCTCTTCTTCCTCCAGAACTTCATCCTTCTTAACACGATGATGTGACTGGTCTTCCTCTGCTTCTTCAAATTCGTCCTCTCCCTGGTTGTTAGGATCATCCTCAGGGTCCAGTTCGCCGCCACCGATGGCACCCTGTGGTAGAGTAAAAGGCAGAGGGGAACTAAACACACAAAACACGATTGTTTCACTTTTGCTGCTGGAATCAGTTTTTTTTTTACCCAATATCCCGTTGGAAACTTTCAAACTGGGGCGTGCATGCAAAACAAAGTTAGGCCTGACGAGCTTGATATAACAAAGACAAAGAAATCACCTGCTGATGTGGCATCTTCATGCCACCGTGCAACAAGACAGAATGTTTCTCTGTGGAAAAAAAAAAAAAAGAAAGAAACTAATAAACTCCTCTGACAAGTTTTCAAAAACATACTGGATGTGAATATTACGTTTTACCTTCTTTACTGTCAGCGTGATGCATTTCTCGTTGGTCTAGATCATGGTCCATGTCTTCGTACTCGGCCTTCTTCCTGAGAACAAAGACATAATACACAGCTCATCCCAGAACTCATAAAATGTCTTAGGAATGGCACTTTTCGACTTAAAATATGTTCATTTTCGGTCCAAACATGCCTGTCGTGATCACATTGTCACTCGCTGCATGTACCCGTTTGTGAGTTCGTCTGACCTTTGTTGCTCCTCTCTTAGCAGCTGCTCCCGTCGGTCAGCCTCCTGATGTTGCTGCTTCTCCCTCTCCTGTTCTTCCTTCAGCTTTGACTCTCTCTCCCTCAGCACCTTCTCTCTCTGGGCCTGCAGGGAGTCCTGTCGCATTTGGATCAAGCGGCGTTCTTCGGCCTTCTGAGCTTCCAGGCGCTGCTGCTCCTGCTGCTGCTCGTAAGCGGATTTGGCGCCCTCCCCCCCTTGCTGTGGCTTCTGAAATACATATTTATTTTCAAAAAATAAATTATAAATATATGAGACACAGGTGCATCATACCTCCTAGGGGAAATTTAAAAATGAAACAAGAAGTGGAAGAAATTACTTTTTAACAACATTTTCTGGGGTAGAAGCTAATTGAGTTTGTTTGTCTTTAAAAAAAATTGCAGTTATTGACTGTGAAACATGCTCAGAATTATGACGTTCAGATGAGTAAAATGATTCTGACAGATAGTTGATGTTTCTGGCTGTCCAAGGCGTTCTCATCTGGCTGTTCCAGTTCTTGCTCGCTTTCATCCTCTTCCTGTTGTTCCTCCCGCTGTTGATCGGGGTCCTCCTCCTCTAGCTTTTGAGGCTGTCCTGCTTGGGCCATTTCTTCCTCAGCCAGCTCCCTCTTCCTCTCTGCATCTCCCTCCTCATCTTTCTCTGACGTGGTGGGGTGAGACTGAACTTTGGGCTCTTGCTGATCCAACTGAAACAAAATGTTGATGTTAACACAATTTTTTTGTTGGGTAAGCCTAGAGGGGGTTAAAAATACTATCAAATTACCCTGGACGCAGTATCATGGTGATCCTCTTTCAGTACAGGCACCTCCTCATTTGGCTGCTTCAATACAAAGGCCTGCTGGGACTTTGGATCTGGTTGCTGGAGCACAGAGTTTTGCTCAAGCTGTCTCAAGTTTGGTGCCTTGTTAAGGGACTCCTTCAGCTCTTTGTATTCATTAACTTGTACCTACAATAGCAGTACCACAGGGTTTAAACAAAAATATCACGAGAGAAGAGATTGATGTGACCTTAGAAATGTCTCTGAACTGTAAAATGCATTACAGTAATCCTTTGCTACATCGCGGTTTGATTATCGCGGCTTCAGTACATCACAGATTCCCCCCCCCAAGAAAAAAATTCACAAATTCAAAATAAACTTGGAACCAATTATCCGCGACAAACGAGGGATTACTGCATAAATTAAATGAATTATGATGTCACTTAGTCCAAAGGAGCATTAAATCAACACTGTAAACAGTTAACAAAAAAAGTAAGATTAAAGTTTTAAGTATTAAGTCATACTAACATTTCCTTTTAGTCAATTTGTCACTATTTATAAATAGTAGCTCGCTAATAAGGAGAGCCAGACAAATCTGATCTTCAGTTATTTGACTTAGACAAGTGTTTGATTTTAACAATAGTGTTATATTAATATTAGTGTTATATTGTTATATTAGTGTAATATTAATATCAACACAGTGGCTAGATCTTAAGTCTTATTTTCATACCATCCTGTTTTTATGAACCCATTTAACTGTTTGCCTACCTGAGCTGCCGCTAGCGCATTCTTATGGTCTTCTAGTGACAGCGTGATCTGATCGTGTGCCTTCTTCAGGTCTTGATGCCTCACCTGAACACAAAGGTAACAACATTATTCAAAGCAACATTTAACTTGATGAAATAGGACTCATTCTCTGCATTTTCCACTCAATGTTTTTGAGATCCCAGTGCCTAAAATCTATTACACAACAAAACATACACTTTAACAGGCCAGCAACTGATTACAAAGAAGGAAGCAACAAGTCCGATAAGTAGATTAAAAAGTCTCACCTGAGCATCCTGCAGTTGGATGTGAATGTCATGATGGGCTTTTCTTAGCTGCTTATTTTCTTCTCTGAGGTTAAATACATTGTCTGCAGGTAGAAAAGGGAGGCTTGAAGCAACAGACCTGACCCCTGAATTGCATTATCTACATTACAATCTTATCCTGAAAAAAACAAGTAATACCGTTTATGTAAAACCTTCCATCTACACAGTATCGCTCACTAGGATTGTGGGTAAGTGAAATGTATCATAGCTGACTTTGCGTGAGAGGCCTCTTAAAACTTAGACTGGTCTGCACTGTGCAGTCAATAGCAGAGCACAGACGCAAATAATCATAAACAAACACACACACTTATCGAAGGTCAAGAAATGTCAATTCTTTGATTAACTCAACATGCATGCTTTGGGCGTGAGGGAGGAAACCAGCGTACCAGGAGTAAACACGCACAAATATGGAGAGAAAACCCAAAAGACACACAGAAATGTTCTGACCCGGATTGTCAAACTGTGACAGACATGCTAACCACAGTTGAGTATTGATAACATGTAGTTACTAGTTATGTCACAAGGTGGAGACATAGCAGGAATATTGAAAGTGTGATGGTTGTAGCTCAACAACAGCATGTGGCAAATAGAACTAGACATATTCATAATTATTCAATAAAATGAAATCAGCACCTTTCAGCTGGGCCACCTCACTTTCTTTTACTTGCTGCATTTTTTCGTAGCGCTCTCTGTGCTCTTCTAGCAGCCGGTTGTGATCATTTCCCTGCATCTGATGCTGCTCTTGCATATCATAAAGCTGCTTCTTCAGATCCTCGTGCTGGTTCTGAGAGACAACTCAGATGTCATTGCTGTCGTCATTTTATATGACGAACATTACAGTATTTATGTTTGCTGGGACAAAGTGACTCCAAACCTTGAGCATCTGATGTTGCACGTGTAGTGAGCTCAGTTTGCTGCTGGACTCTTGCTGTGTGAGAGCACAAACAAAATGTTGTAAAAACACACTTCTCTTTAATGTTCAGTCTTACTAGTCAAACTGCTTGTGGGAGACACACCACACACATTGAACAATGGGAAGCTGACGAAGACAAAATTGAAATAAAATTGAATATTTGAATGATAATTTCAAATAAAAGATAAGGTTAAGATGCTTAATGGGAAATAAAGTACCTTTTCTTTATTCAGTGACTGTTGTGATTCCAGTTTATACACCAGGTAATCTGGAAAAAAAAAAAAAAAGTATGTTTTAAAAAAAAAAAACAATAATATCAAACTTGTTTAAAATGTGTAGATTTTAACATCAGCATTGGTAATTTTGGATGAAGCAACTGAATGAGATAGAAACAAATGTTCCTATTTGTCATCTCACCTTCTTTGGCCTTTTTGTGCTCTAACCTCTCCTTCTGAAGCGACTTCTCCAGTCTTGATCGATGCTCATACACCACTGCAAATGTGAAGGTGAAAAGAGGAAGGAAACATTGTGATATGGCGACAAGGCAGGAGTTTAATTTTAAATGAGAATTTTTGACTGATCAATTGTCAGTACAAACTAGAAGTGTCAAAGAGATAATCTTATCCATAATTTGGATAAGCCAATCATGTGTCATGTCATGACTGTGTTTATTTGCCTTTTTTACGCAGTAGTTGCGATGACCTCTTTTTCAAAGTTATCATTCCTGGCACTTAATTTTTTGCAGTGTAGCATTGTTCCCAAAGTATTTTTTTGTTTCTCTCAATAGTATTACAATATTACCATGCCGACTGTGGCCTTAACACCGTTAAGATATCATATCATAAGATTTTGATAATGAGTGACACATTATTATTATAAAATCTCTTCTAAAACGTGCACGTACACAGCAGTCTAGTTCTCTGTTATGGAAGAATTAGCAACCATTGTCTCGGTTACAGGCCAATTTCCAATACAGCCTGATGACATAGACTTAACTTTATTCATCCCTTGGATTGCTCCCTTAGGAAATTCTGGTCCAGCAGCATTCATACCGCAGAGTGGGTATATAAAGACACACAGATGACATAAGCGCAAACTTAATAGGCTCCAAGAAAACGCTGCCACTAACAATTGCGCCATCACAGGAAACCAGTAATTTCGACAAGCTATAAGTCATCAAAGCAATAAGACACGACGCCAAAACAAAGGAAAAAAAAATCAAAAAAAAAATCACTGCATGCCTGCTTGGGAAGAGGTCTAAATAAATTAACAGATGCTCACGGCAGCACCATCAAAAAGAAAAAAGGGGCTGGTGGCTTACAGCCCAAATACTGTCAATCACAGCACGAGGAGGGAACCACTGGTTAATTGTGCAAGTATAATTTGAAATTAGCATGTTCATAAGCACATTTTTGTAATTTTTTGAAACTCCTCCTATTGTCTATACTGATTACCCTCACTCACAAATGTAAAATAGAGGGAACAGGAAACAATCAACACTCGTCCATCTGTATCAAGTTACACCAACTGTATAAATGCTGAGTGTCCAACACCACAATATGAAGTCAAACTAGTTACACAGGATAAGCGCCCTTTTAAAGTTTTCCTTAAAGCCCTTCGGCATTCTGTAATGGAACAGAAGTGTGTCAATACCAGTGAACGCGCTGCCCCTTAGCTCCAGCTGCCCCATTTACACACACACAAACACACAAACACACAAACACACAAACACACAAACACACACACATACACACATACACACATACACACATACACACACACACACACACACACACACACACACACACACACACACACACACACACAATCAATGAAATGGCACTGCCGTTTGAGTTGGTTTAATGGCCATAGCGTTCTATTAGGCCCTTCCTGACTTCGAGAACTTGTGGCACAGTGCCAAAACAGAGTCTATGAAATGGGCTTTTGTCTTGAAATGTAAACCAAAACAAACAAGGCTGTTGTTTTAAAGAAAAAAAACAAAGTAGTAATATTTTCATTGCATACACATTAAAGGAAACATTTTGGGTATGTGTTTCAATGTTATGTCTCAGGTGAAGAAAATACTGTTGGTAAATAATTAAACTTCAGTTCCAGGTGTATGTAGTCCAAAACGATTCAGAATTGCTAAATAAAGGCTAGGAAAGTCTGATTACCAACCATTATTTGGCATACCGGGTTTTTTTTGTTTTGTTTTTTAAACATGAAATGATCAATATTTTCCAATGCAACTTTAAGCTTGAGTCATTGTTTTCTGTTCCAGTCAACCATATTCATTAATTATTTTCTATCACTGGAATTACCCTGGCTTCTATTGTGGACAAATGTTATGAACAGGTCTAGTCATAGATCAAGGCAGAATGAATGAGTTGATTCGGTTTTGATGTGTATAAAAAAAAAAAAAAAAAAAAAAAAAAAAAAAAATTTGAAGGACATTTTCCAAAACAACCCTCAGCTTTAAAGGTGCAGGCCTCCATAGTAAGGAAAACAGACTTTTTAACGTTTGTCTACAAGTAGTCTGAGTGCCTGCGCGAATGATACAGCAATTGATGGTCACCAATCGTGATTGGCCGATTTCTGTGAAAAAGAAGGTCTCTAAAACGAGTTGATTACACCAAGACAAGTTATGTTGTAGACAAAGTTTACAATAATTCTTGATATTTGCAATCTATTAACAAAGGCATGATAGACATGTATGTAAGACGCCTGGGAACTGTTTTAAAATGTGAAAAAAATGCACAATGTCACCATTAAACCATGCTCTCCTAGTGCTTGAAGGCAAATAGTGATAATTGTTTTGGTAGCAACTGTAGGCTGAGAACTACAGACTACACCCAAAGTATGTTTGGGTGTGTGCGTGTGTAGGGGGGGGTCCTGTATTAAGCATTAAACCCCACCACCTCTGAGGGGAAAAAACCCAGAATCCACTTAGCTGGGAGTTGAGCTCTTTGCTAAAACGTAACCCAGTCAGAAGATTAAACAGCACCCTGGGACAAAGGTCATGACCTGTCTTTCAGAGAACGACCATCAGTTTACTGTCCTCACAATTGAGTTGCAACAACTTCCCAACGCCTACTACTGCTTTTGGAGGTTTGTCATGCTTCACGCCGAATTGAACTGGAGTTTGGTCTTACAAAGTTCCAAACAGATGAGGGACAACAAAATCGAAAAGTGTGAAACGAGCGCCGGGCAAAGGGGGAGTCAATCAGGAAATAGTGACTGTGTTTACCTTGGAGCTGAGCCGACAGAGACTCTTGGTGCTGCTGGTACTTTAGTGCCATGGCTTGCGTCCGCTTCAGCTCCTTGTGCATCTCGTACGACACCATGCCGCCGTACATCATTCCGCAAACCACGGTGACGAGTAGGAGAACCTGAAAAATCCTCCGTTGCCTCCGCGAGCACACACCGTTTCCCATGTTGGACCTGCGCCCCTCCCCGCTGCTTGAGCGGGTAAGCGCCGTCTTTACTGCTGGAAACTTCCAGACTCGACTTCCAACCTCACCCGTCACTCCAAGTCAGGAGACATTTCCACGCAGGTCAGACGGGTTAACGTAAACATTACTTTCGTTCGCTAGCACCAGCCGCAGTCGTTTTCGCTTCAAAAGTGGTCGCACAGATTTTCACCAAACGACTCGAGGTTCTGAGTTTGCAGAGGAACGAATAGTCACCCCCTCCTCTTCGTTACGCCGTGTTTTTCTCCGATGCAATGCTACAGAAGATGTGCGAAAAAGTTTGGACCGAAATGTCTAAAGAGGCCCGCATACCACCTTTAACTTGCGTTACGTGTCAACTCGATAGATCCCTGCCACCCAACCGCAAATCAAAAGGAAGTCCCGCCCCCCGAGGAAACAAAATTTACATACTCCCGCCCCTAGAGATATACTGTTCACCTATTGGTAGCAAGAGATGTCGATTCAATCGTGCATAAAACATCATATACAGTGGTTGTACTTAGTTCACTAGTTCTTTTTCTACGGAAGGGACAAGCGATATAAAAAAAAAAGGATACATGGTCTTTCGTACTGTATGAATATGTTGTAGGTTTGTCGAAAAAAAACAAACCATATGCTCACTTATGACTGACCAAATTAGTATACATGCACGATCTGTATAAAATGTTGCACGTTACCATGTTTTGTTTGTTTTGGTAAAGTAACAAGGAGCAGCTAAAGCAAATATTTTAACAGATGAGTTTATTGCTTATTCAGCCAATATCAGCCAGTAAGTTTTACAATTTAAAAAAAATGCTAAAAGCATACAATACTTATGTAAACACTTGTACAAAGTTAAAATTATATTTATTCTGATTGCAAAAATGACCAAAGTAAGAATTTCATTACAGGGGGCTGGAATTGCATGTACTGTGCACATGGAAAATAAACTTATTGAAAATTATGTATTATTAATAAGTCTAAATATATTTCCCATCTAAATTAACTCCACACAGTAGCATCATAAACCTATTACAAATGACAATATGTGCATTAGTTTTTAATAGCAATAAGTATATAAGTAGTACTTATATTAAATATCCATGATGGGGCAGCATGACGTCCTGGTCAACTTGTGTTTGTAAAGCAGTCTTGTATTTCAGGGCACAACTTAAAAACTATAAAGAGATATTAGATATAATGTCACTGAAGGAACACTGCACTTTAATAATAATAATAATAGAAAATGGGTATTTCACTTCTCCTAAAAGTTTATGCTAAAATACATTGAGAACAACATCACATCATTTTGCAACATTGCCTCCGTAGGGCTGTGATTGGACAATTACAGGGGACATATGGAAAATTGCTTGTATAGCTGTGTCTGTAGAGTCCCTGCTTTAAATTTGAAATGAATCAACCAAGTAAATCTGCGATCTGCCGAAAATGCGTCTGTGAATGATGAAATCTGAATTATAACAAATGGTTGTCATTTCCTCTGCTCATGTTTTGGCAGGCTGTGAACATAAGGAGCCGCTTTCAATAATAATAATAATAATAATAATAATAATAATAATAATAATAATAATAATAATACTGACGTTAAACTCAATTAAGAAATGACAAGGCTGGTTGAAAATCAAAATGTTGTCTTCCAATATTGATGTGCAGCCAAAACTCAAACAAGATTTGTATAGTGCTGTACTATTAGAATTGTGGCGAACAAGATACTACAACAAAAAGGTGGTGGGTAAGCTCAGGTGCTATAAGACTGAAAGTTCTTCTTCCTCACACAGGAGAGGCTCCACTTCCAGTGAAACAATTGTTGTATACCTTTTGGCTGATTTATTCTTCCTGTACAAAACAAACTGGATCGTTACCTGGTCAACAAGGTCAAGGTCCTTTCAGTAATTTATTAGGATGCATTCAATGTTCAATTTAGGAACAAACAACACATTTACCCCTCTCTGAGTTAATCATTCCGACATCATGCTGTGTCAATGACTTCCTGACAGATGGAATATGGGCTTAACAAGATTAGAATGTCAACAGATGACACGAAGTGCAATTTGGGATTTTAAGGATACGAAAAAGTCTAGAACTAGGACTCCCTGACTGCCGATGAGCCAGGCCAGATGTTTTATGATGAACTTCTGTTTGGAGTCCTTTAGCGTTGGTAGCACCATTATGACGCTCAATCCATACGTCCCATTGCCCATCATGGCCAGCGCAAACAGCAGGTAAGAGGTGCCCTCGGTCGACTTCCTTTGGAACTAGAACATAAGTTGTTTATGCAAAGAAATCCAGTTTGACCCGATGCCTTTGTCCATAAAGTATTTATCAACTTGCAGGGGTCAAGGTTATTCTGGAATAGCACGATGATGACTAAAATTATTAACAGACCGACTGAGTTAAGTCAACATAATTCTTCAGAACAACAACACTATTGTCTCCCAATGACTGCTTCTCAATTGGACACAAATTCTTACTCATTGGTCGCATGTATGAATAGGCAAGTCTGGAGAATACATCTGGGGAGAGTTGGCCAAACCAAGGTCTCTCGTGGAAAACACACCCAGATTGCTGATGCCAAGAAAATGTCACTTACATTTTTATAGAGCTGTGGGAAGCGCGATGAGAGGTAAAAGACGGTGGCCAGGTATCCACATACATAGCCAGAAACTTCCAATGTTTTAGATGAACTTGGTCCCTGAGATGAAGCAGAAAAGGGGGGAATTTATTGTACAAACACCTCTACATGTCACTGTGTCATATATTTCATTGATATTAGTTGTCAAAAACAGCATAATAATGCTGTCCAATGAAAACTCTGTCAGTCCACTATGACAGGTTTGATGACTGGACATGAAGTGCAACAATTAATTGGGAATTAAATCTATTTCCAATTTCATTGCCAACTATTGTGTGAATTTATTAATCTTTTTGAGACCTTAAATTTAAACAACAATTTTAAACCATTTCCAGAACAATGACCTTACGAGAGATTCTTTGTTTTTTAAATTGTCTATGATGAGTTTGGGTAAAACCAACAGGAGAAGCGTTGCAGTGAAACACCAGAGGAAGCACAGCCATTTCAACACAGGGCTCTCTACAACATAGACACACAAAAATAAATGCAAATATCAGAGAGTAGAAGAACACATTAAAGGTAAATGAGAAACAAACCGTAAACAGTACATTGCTATTAATAGAGACTTAATCAGTGAAGTCATTTTCTGTCACATTTGAATAAGATTGAGGCAGATGCCTGCAAATGCTTGTGGAAATTCGAAGTACAGTACAGTTACGTGCAAATACTCAAATGATATCCAACATAGTACAGTCAGGTTATTTAAAGCATATTGTGCTAACTTGTGTATCAAATGGGCTATATATATATATATATATATATATATACACATATATATATATATATATATATATATATATATATATATATATACTACCTTGCCCTACATCCTGTCATTATTTTTATGGTCTTCCAATTGATTACTTACCAGCTCAATTTCATTTCAAAAAACAGCACACTTACTTCTGCTCAAGTTGTTCTTTATCTTGTAGTAAATAAACTGTGAGATGAGAATTAGGTCTGTAAAGATGTAGAAAACCACTGTGAACACCTGTGAAGACACCATAAGAAACCATGTTCAGTCAAATACGGAAATTGAAAGGAAAAGCTGCTTCGATCCAACTTGTCAACTGTGCCACTTAAATTGTGTTTCGAACAAAAGTATGGAAAATAAAAAACGAGGGATGCACCGTGTGTGTGCGCGTGTGCGTGTTGACCTGAATTGGCAACTGTCTGGTGAGGTAGCAGCCCACAAAGCTGGTGACATCACCGCTGAACAGGAAGAGGAGGAAGCCAAAAGACATGGCCTCATCCACTTTACCATTCTTATAGGATTCATGGACCTGACTAGTAGTAAAGAGACAGGCTGATATGGAAACCAGGATAGGCAGACAAATACTTTAACATTGTAGATCTAAATAGATAATATACTGCAGATCAGGCTCCGTTTAGTGGAATGTAAAGATTAACTGAGTACAGCTAAATTGTATTCTTTTTTTTTTTTTTTTTTTAACATTCATCAACTCCCAAGTTGGTTGTCCCTGACCACAGCTTTTTAGGTAACGTGTTGCAGGCAAACCCATTTAAAATGTTTAAAATGTAATGTTTGCAAAAACAAACAAAAAAACCGTTTATCAGTTTGTACATAAAATAGCGTGTTTGAGAACCATGCACTACTGAGATGGATAAATCATCTACTCACGGTAAAGTGGATAGCAGAAAGCAAAACATGGAAAGAAGGCCGATCACCACGCTGCTGTACTGCCACATGTTATCCACACACTCCTCCAGCAGGTAAAAGATCCACGGTGTTCCATTTACACACACAAGTCTGTCCAGCGTCGGGGAGTTCCAGCTAGCGTTTGCGCTCTTGCCGGGAAAACGTGCAGTGGCCATGAGATGCCCTCAACCTGCTGTCCTTTGCCCGCAAAATGAAATCATATTTGCAAAAAAAAGAAAAAAAAATTAAAGAGAGGAAATTAAAGGTGTAACTTACTTGATCTTGATTTGTGCAGGTTTGCACCTTTTTGTTTCCACCACTGATGTCCCTAAAAAGTGCACTTTCTGGTCAATCATGGGGGGCTACCTGCTTTTGCAAATTCTATTTCGAATCCCGGTTGGCCATATGCTTCTTGTTTTGAGCTGCTTACTGTTTACTGATTAAATACCGCTTCCTAGCCAAGATAGAGAATTCCACTCACCAGAACCAAATAAACACGATGGAGACTACAGATTGTTTACAGTTATTTACTAACTTCCCCCACATAGTTGCACGATTTTCTAAGAAATATTCGCCAATGTTGAACAAACAGTAAAATGGTCATCTCGTCCCATCAGCAGCAACATTTTTGTTGGCGTCCATCACTGGTGGGTACTAAAACGCGTCAAGGTATTCAACATAGCAGAACAACATCCGGTTACATTTTCAGAACAAAGTGAAGGAAATTCGGATGATGATGGTTGATGATGATTATATTGAAAAATTCAATGTACTGTTTTTTCCTCTTTTCTACATGGTGTCATAATGCCTATTCTTAAAAAAAAAACTGTGTTTGGATTAGATTTATTTACCAACTATAGTCAACTATACCAATACGTCAACCAAAACAGTATATCTATAGATATGCAGTATATCTAAAGATATACTGTTTTGGTTGACGTATTCATTTATCGTTAGTGCAAGTAAAGTTATTATTATTATTTTTTTTACTTTTTAGAAAGTGCCATTCATTGTCTTAATTTGAAATCAGAAACTGACTCTACTTATGCTATCAGTGTCAGTAGTATGAAAAAATACTTGGGGGAACACTGCCATCCACTGGTGTCGAGCATAAATATGCATATATATGTATATGAATGAATCGCTGTTGTGTTTTTTTTTGCCTGTCACTGAGATTTGTTATAACACTTGAAGGCACTATACCCAAACCTGTCTATCAACACGTGATTTATCTCTTAAAAGGGACATGCCTGCAGCCTGGAAAAGTGACTTTTGAATTGTTTAAATATAAGTACATGGTGCTCTTTAATGTCTCTGTCTGGAGTGTGTGTATTTGGCTTAGTTGGCTATAAGACATGGTGGGGACCTAGTTATTTGTGTTAGGCAATGTCATTCGCCACAACATTATCCTTTGTGGGCCTTGTCAAATATTACTTTAAGCATATGTTGTGGCCCAGTAAAATATGGTTGAAGGGGCTCCCGGGCCGTAGTTTGGACACCACTGATTTAGTTTTGTTTACTGTTACGTCTCTTCTTTGAACAGGGGTCTGTAGACTTTGAATTTTTATAGATGTATGCCTGAGGTGAATTTGTACTTTTACTTGTCTTTTGTTTCACAGAAGAACAGGGTAGAAGTACTTTTGTAACTGTAAAAAAAATGCGCATGTTTTCTTATACGTATACCTTGGCTGTTGACAACGTCTGAGACATTGAAGACAGCAACCAAAACCACCACCATTGGCCTACCTGTTGCTGGCTGCACTTATTTTCACCACATGATGGCGCACTTTCCAATAGTAGCCGGTGGAGACGCACAGAATGGGCTTCTCTATGGGGGAACTTGAAGCCTGTACGGAGGCTCATCGGGATATAAATGTTTTTTTGTGTGTTGCTTTCTATCTCGCTTGGAAGCTGCTGCGCTCAATTGGTAATTCATCCACGGGCTGTGTTTTCTTCTCAGGTAAGCGGCACGACGCTGTTGGGGTTAGTAAAGGGGGAATCGGGTTGTCACGTTACGCAGCTTGCTGTCATTCGAGTCATTCGGTGCCAATGCGTAAACGTCGCCTACATTCCTTGAAAGTTGACCGCAGACGGAGGTATTTGTTGGCCAAAGACAGCGGCTCATCATGCAATTTCAAGAATTCGTATACAGTCAAGAGGCAATGAGAGTAACTTAATTATTAATCTGTGCTAATATTAAAAAAAACGACTGTATTTTGCTGTGCTACACCTGTTTTGCCTCCATCCAGTTGTCGCCCCCTTGGCGCCTAAATCCATTGGAATGTGTTTTGAGTTTAGAGGCGAGTTGAGTCGCATTACTCACATTTTTCAGATTTGCCTCCCGTGCTAATAATGAGGGTCCTATTGTGTGAAGATAACAAGGAATAGAGGGGGACACTTTTCAAGGTCAAAGACTTGTCAAGCACCTTCACCTGTAAACAACTTTACTTGTTTTGTTGCCTTTCTATCTTGTAGAGTAATTCACCACTCCAATGCCTGTACTGCAAATCCTTCTTCAGCTTCAACTTGCAATTTAGAGTAAAATTCTTCATTGACTTATCACACCATTCACCTTATTAGATACACCAGCATGATCAAATAAGATGCAATATAAGAGCAGGATCAAGATACGACAATAGACTGGAGACTGGAGTATCGGCCCGACTATAATGCAGATGGTAGATTTCACTCTATTATCACTTTCAGGAGCCCAATTCTGATTTAATCCCTAATCTGTGCCCAGTTTTGCTCAAATTGTCTATTTACATCCACCATCCACAAGCAACAACAGTAGTCAGTGACAATACGAATGTCAACAATAGTGCATAAATGATACAAATGTTAAAGATAACATCACATTTAGGTGACCTGGGCATTATATCTCTGCTGCATTCTACGATTATGCTTATTTGAGTTATTTCGCCACGCGTGTGTCTTCATCACCAATCAATATATTTTGACGATGTTTGCGTGGTTTCCGTTGCACTCACATTGGCATACACTTTTTTGGGTGTACAAATCTTGTGGCGTATGTAGCTCAGGTGATAGAGTGGGTTGATCATTAACTAAAGAGTCGGTTGTTCAAATCCCGCTCTGTCTGAGTCTCGTGTTGGATGTTGTTGTTATTTGTTTGTGTTAATGAGTGTCCCTGATGTTTTGGTCAATGTGTGTAAACAACCTTTCTACTGCTTAACTGATCTCCCCTTAATACATACGTATGTAGCTCTTCTGAATGCCTGCAGTCATTTTGCTACGATGCACTGAAGAACTCGTACCAAGTTTGAGCTATAAGCCATCAGAGTATCACAGAAAGAAGAATGTTCATACATATATTATGTAAATGTTGGTTATCTTACAAACACATAAAATATATATTGTGATGTACTTGAAAAGAGCTTTACTTTTGCCTGCTCAAACTTTGATGAACTGTGAACATGCTTATGTTGCGCGCCACAGTGCGAGACTGTGAGTTTTGGCTGTGAAAGTAAGCTGGGAGCTGATGAATAATGAATGTTTCAGAAATGCATGTGAATGTGAGACAGTGTTCCACCAGAGCTTTCCCTCTCTACTGTGGAAATCCTCTCAGTGTGAAATGTACAAGGAGAAACTCCATTCCCACACTTTGATTCATGCACGGCCACATTTGAATTGAATATGCATGATTGAATTGAGCCCAGCGGTGCATTAAAGGCCAGATATCAAACCGAATATGAAGACAATGAAGCCAAAGGCCATATACTGTATATAGTGTGCAGAGCAAGTCAGATGACTTAAATCCATTAGATGATTAGGCTCGCTTTGTTATAGCAGGCAGGTAAGAACTTAAAAATAGAAGTGCAGCTAATGAAACTTGACTTTTTGATTAGTAACGTATATTAAATGTCAAGGAAATGATATAACGTGTTCTCCATGGACTCCAAGGACCAAGGGGACATTCTCCGCTACAGCCTCTTCTACATCCATCCATCCATTTTCCAAACCGCTCTATACTCACAAGGGCCGCAAACACGCTGGAGCCTATCCCAGCAGTCTTTTAGGCGGAAGGTGAGGAACACAACCAAACTGGACAGCAGCCAGCCACATAGACTGCCCTGTAATTATTTTCTTAGGTTAGCCCAATTTAAGGACAATCATCCAAAATGTGCATAATAAGTACAAACACTGCATTAACGAGAAAAACAAAAACAGCAAATGCCTACTGTAATAATTCGGGGTACAATGTCAGCCTAGTAGCCAGTATTTTTATTTGTATTATTATTTTACTGTTGAAAATTCGAAAAGTACACATTGAGCTGTTGCATATGTAAAATGTCAGGCATGCATGTATAGAACATAGTATTATTGTTACAAAGATTAATCCTGTTACTAATTGTTGGACTGTTAGAACAAATCTTTATTGTGGTTTTGGGTGAGAAAGACAACTATTCACCAATTTACATCCCTTATGCTCAGCCTAGTTTTATTAAAGCAGTTTTTCTGCAGCTGTTGTAGGCGTACACATTTTCCTTCCGTCTCTTGTAATCTATTGCATCAGTCGCAGTTTAGTTTGGGAACTAGCCCATGGTCATATTATTTGCTATAGAGCTGATATTATAAAAAGTGTCTTTGGGAAGTCATGGAATAAAATATGCATTTTATGTTTTGATTATAAAGGACATAAGTGAACTTTGCAATGAAAAAGTGACAGTGTAGTGTTAAATATGCTTGACGTTTGAATGTTTCAACAAGAATTTATAGGATTTGTAGCATTACTTTTGCCTTTACACTTCTGTTCTGTTGGAATTTTTTTTTTTTCTTGTGTTAAAAATACATGCTTTTGTGGAAAATTGCACAAGAAGCAAAGGAAGTGGCCCTTTAACAGATTCACGTTTTTATTAACCAGGGTGGCTGCATATTCCTCGAGTTGGCCTCCAACTTTCCAATAATCAACAACAAGTGCTATAATGTTTGACTTCAGGTGACCATACTTCAGTATGTACATTTGGCAGAGCACCAGTATGAAAAAACAATGTGCCATATCCATCCGTTCTCTGTACGACTTATCCTATCCTCACGCAGGTCAAGGGTGTGCTGGAGCCTATCCCAGTTGACATTGGGCAGACAAGAAACAGTGTACACCCAGAACTTGACGCCAGGGCACAAATAGATAAATATTCACACCTAGAATTTGAGTCTTTAATTTACCGAGCATGTTTTTAGAATGTGGGATAGGCATAGCAAAAATGTGCAAACTTTGCCGATCTCTGAACTGTGAGGCAACTTATTTATCAGTCATCCACTGCGACACCATCATCTGCTTACAGATGAAGACATTGATGTAGTGATTAAATCGCCTGCTTTGTTCAGTTCCCACTCAGTGAGTGAGTTAATGGTTGTCTCTCCTTACACGTGTCTTACGTGACCTGCTGTATATAAACTGGTCCGAATGATTTTATATAAAGAGCCATTTCAACAAGGTTAGACGGACTGCAAACTCATCCACCCGGAGATTGAATGTGTCATGAATATGTGAACTGTCTACGTCTTTGTAAATGTTATATGAATGGAGTTGTTTGTCCAACATGATAATTATTTGTACACATCACTCTTAAAATATTTTGTATGTGTGGGAGACGTCTCACATGCAACGCAGGTGCACATTATACAGTTGGATAAGGCTGAATGAACAGAGGGACGTGCAGACATGCAGTGGTGAAGGAGGGAGGGGTCTGTCTTATAGGTGGTACAAAAGAGCCAGTGTTCTCCGTCTCGCTGTGTGCTAAGTGAAGACAGTAGGAAAGCCAGTGGGCCACATGAACAGAAAGAGAGCAGACCCTCAAGTGGAATTGTCCCCATATACCCCAGCACTTTTGCAGGCCCCCCCCAGCGTGGACCACCCATCACAGTCACCTCTCAACTAGTGCCCCATTCATTGCTTCTCAGTTTAACATTCATTCATTCATCCAATGCTAAAACATGACCAGTTGTAACATCATCCACCTACCACAGAAAATAACACCAAATTTAAGGTAGTAGTCAAGTTATTTGTGAACTCAAATGCTGAGTGTCCAAGTGGAATTTAAGTGTGTGTTTAAAGGTTGCATTCCTGCGCTCGCTCAGCTGGAGCTGGGTGATTCGGAGTACCAAGCAGATAGGTTAAATAGTTTTAAAATGGACATTTTTCCACATGTTTTTTAAATGCGCACTCACTGACCACTTCACTTGCACAATTGAAGGAGATTCTATCCTTAAGCCATTTACAAGTTTGTACCAGCTATTATAGTTTTCTTACTTTAATTGCTACTTTCCAACTTGGAACCCATCAAAGCTCACAGATGAGACAGGAAGTGATGAGCTGGCGAGTAAACTATATACTCACTCACTCACTCACTCACTCACTCACTCACTCACTCACTCACTCACTCACTCACTCACTCACTCACTCACTCACTCACTCACTCACTCACTCACTCACTCACTCACTCACTCACTCACTCACTCACTCACTCACTCACTCACTCACTCACTCACGTATCTTTTAGTGATAGATAACTCTCCTTACATCTGTAATTAGACTACTTCTGTGTAACTGTTCTGACCAGCAAGGATTCCTGATGTGGTTACCCAGGAAACATGGGCGGGTTTCCAGAGCCAACCCCAGCAGCAAGTTATCCAAAGTGCTCTTCTTTGTGCCTTTCTTTGGTCTAGTTCGTCTTTTGCCAGCATGACTAGATGAAGGGTATGTGTTGGTTCTGCTGTAGAGGGAACCGAGTGAAGATTGCTGGCTGTGACACAGATACATATGCTTATGGCTGTGGAGTTGTGTTCTAAGCAAACAAATTTATGAAAAAACAGCAGACACACTGGATTGCTTGTTTTAAGAAAGAGTCAAAATGTGTGAGTGTTTATGTGCGAGCACGATTCCGTCTCTCCATCACAAGACTGCAAAATGTAGTCTGTTTAGTTTCTGGAATAATGTGAAAAATAGTGTTTCTGTTGGCATGTTATTGTTTGCTTGTAAATTATACTATTATACCACACACATTCCCTCAATAGGTGGATAAAGTTAGAATGTATTAAATGTGGGTAGTGCTTATACAGAATTTGTTTTCCATATTTGTAATTTCAACGTTCCACATTAACATTTTGACAAATGAAGACATACAAAGTGGATCCTGCATACTCGTGCCCTGGCACCTTTGGATTTTTCTTTTTTTTAATATTTAAAAAAGTAAACTTTTTTTTTAGCCCATGAAAGCATTTCGATGGGCATCAATGGACATGGACTTTCAGATTCGTAGGCCGGTCCCTACCCCCACAGGTCCGCAGTACAACCTGCAGAAATCAATGAAGGTGTGTCTTATGGATTTGACACAAATGAAATTGCTTTGACTTGGTGGAGATTTGCAAAGTCTGCAAAAGTCTTAAAGACTGTGGCTTTGTAGCATATTTTAGCAGGATTGTAGTTACACCTTCCAACTTGCACTTGATGATTGAATCAGACAATCAGTGATGAGGAATTAGCGAAAGTGACAGCCGAGGAGTCTTTTTATCAATATTTGGTCATTGGAATACAAGAGAACTTTTGTCAAGTAACCTAAAACATGGTGTACACTGATTCCCATCATGAAGTTGAAAATTTGTCTTCATAAATCAGTTGTATTTTTTCACACCTCAATGGCAATGTTGGCTTGAAAAAAGGGCAAGTCAGTCTGGTTTCAGTTTCCCAACGTTGAACAGTGTCATCAGAAATACAAGAACTGATTCATGAAGCAAATTTGAAGCTTCATTTTCCCATCACCCCTGTATTTTCTGCATGTCATTTGATGTGGTCGGTATTTAATACAGCATTGTTCTGCTCCTAACTGAAGTGAGTGACCCAGTTTGTCTTATTATAGCATGCTGTTTTTTTATGCAAATGAATGCCTACAAGTAAACATACAAACTTAACGTCCCAGAATTTGCAGCTAGTGATTGCCCCCCCCCTCCTCTCTCTCCCTCTCTCTCTCTCTCTCTCTGTCTATCAGGATTCGGGTGTGACACGACTACATTCTCTGGAATATGCTGTCTCCATGGTAACAGGCTTCATGCAGACCTAGAAAAACATCGGGCCAAGTTGATCCTTTTTCCAACATACCTTGATCTGGGACACAGGGGATGAAAATTTGAATGGAAACAACTAAATATCGCTGAGGTTTCCACTAGCCTGAATAATGGCAAAACCACAAAAGTGACTTTTCAAAGTACATGTACTCTTTTGTCCAGGGATCTCGCTGGAACTGTTTCAATGGTCCCTTGAAACCAAGAGTAGAAAAAAGCTGCAGAACAGAATTTCATCAGAATTGAGTCAACTCTCAACCATTATGTTGGAGTTATACTCATTATATTGTAGGGGATTATAAAATTCTGCTGACCATTGGGTCACAAAAGCATTGTCTACCAGGACCAGGATGCACCAACTCTTCAGTCAGGTGCTGGGCCAGAGGGATTTGTCCAGAGCGGGCGATCTGTTTTCGCTGGAGGATGCTGCGATCGAAGACTGCTTGTCACAGGCTCTGAACCAGATCAAGTCCATCTCCTGCTCACCAGTTAGTAGGCCAAATAATAGATTTTGGGAACATGACCAAAGATGTCTCAGATATTGCTAGTCTAAGTAAAATCCACTGATCCAAAGAAGAACATCCATTGATAGTTTCTGGTCCTGTGAGATCATGGAAATGTATCAATTGCTCTCCTCATAGTGACTTTTGTAGCCTGTTTTTAATATATTCCTGTCTTTAACAAGGCCACCTTAATTTAAATACAGTATGTGTTTCATGCAGGATTATTTGACCAATGACAATGACCAGGCGGTGGTAGAGATTTGTATCACTCGCATCACCACTGCCATCAGGGAGACAAGCTCCATCGAGAGGCACAGCACAGCCCTGGTAGGGCTCTGGGAGTCGTGTCTGGAACACAACCTCACGCCTCAAGGTGACAATTCCGAGGACACGCCGCACACCAAGATAGCCTCCGACATTACCAGCTGCATCCTGCAGGTACACACAGACACACACGCACACAGTCATGCACCTGCACAGTTAACTATGCAATGTGTTCTCTCTTGCTCGCTCAACAAAATCTGTTGAGGTGTGTTTAGCGTATTCTTGCTGACAGTATGAAATGATGTGCTTTCATCAGTAATTATCTGAAATTAATCGTGCATCGTACATTGCTCCTTAGGCATACTTAACAGAAAACTGCAGTCGCCACAGATTGTTTTGATATCTTCAGAGATTGAAGTTGGCATTAGTAGTGATGTGCACATTAATTATGGGGATGATTGGTCACGTTTTGGGGACATTAGGCAATATTCAACTTCTTTACACCTGTGGTCAGTTAAAACAGTTCCCTGCAGGTGCCTTATTGGTAGTCCGATAGCCGAGCCCGAAGAGCCGCACAGATTGTCAAGGTAGCACCGCAATTAAATTAGGGAAGAAGTCATGGGTCCCTTGGGCGATTGCCATCCATCCTGGTTAGAGTTTCATTCCAAACTCCGGTCTAAATATCAAGCCCACAAATTTTGCATGTAAAAGTGGGCATTCCTGTAGAGATCTTTCAAAAAAATGACCAGAAAACAAGCCTAAAATCACTACTGGGGAGGATTTTTGTTTTCTGCAGTCATCATTTTTAAGTCCAGAACTATAAGTCAAGGGTTTAATCAGTATTGAAGGAAAGTGGTATGGAGGAGTGGTTGGAGAAACTACTCAGAGAATGAGAGTTAGAATAAATAGCGCCATCTTGTGGGGCATACCAAAGTAGAGTTACCGCTGGGCCTGTGTATTCCCACACCAGATCTCCACAGCTACATGATGTAAGTAATGTTTGTCAGATTCTCTCCTCTCCGTTCTTCCTCCGTGTACTCGCTGTGGAAATAGGAATGTGCTTAATACCCCTGTAATCAGGTGGTGTCTTAGCGCACGCATGCACACACCGCCACACACACATACGCACACATATTTGACAAAAGCACCCGGTTTTGTTGCCCAAACTCCCAGCAGTCTTTTCAACTTCAGCTGCCCTTTCATTTCCTTTACCCTCTAGCCATATGTCTGCTTTGTGCTTCTTTGTGTTCTCACTTTGACTTCCTGTCGTTTGATCCACAGATGCTCAAACGGCCATTAGTCCACTGAGACGCAGAGTGAACATTTAGTCAAGCAATAATAGCATAGCACCAACATGCAGGAATAGTAGTCACATACAATTTTTTACATCATGCCATCAAGTGGCAGATTAGCAGGAATCTCCCTTTGCTGTCCTCGTCTTCACATACTCCATGCACTCATATCATAGCCATATCCGTTTCACCAATTGAGGGCGCTAGTGCGTCTCTGTCCACCTGCTGTTTGCTTTCGTGGGAGTTGTGCTCCCCCTGTCTGTATATCTTGTATTATTACTATTTTCTCAGATTCCTTAGTTAGTTAATTAGTGCATTACATTAGTGTCAAACAGATCTTGCTCACAAATAATACCTGTAAAAATACCTGTAGATTTTTTCACTAGTGAAATAATGTTTTGGCTAAACTCAAAAGTTTTCTACTGTTCTCAACTGGTGATCATTTTGTTGCTTGTTCCCTTATCTTCCTCTTTCTTTTTTCATAGAATTACAGTTGTCCGTCAGTCATGGTGTTGGCTGTCCCGGTGGCGGTGCGCTTCTTGGATACAGGGAACAGAGAGCTGAGCAGGAACATGTCCAGTTATCTCTCGCTGGCTGCTATAGTTGAGATTGATCTACTGGCTGAGCATACAGAGGCCATAACACTCAGCGTGCTTGCAGGTTGGACAATACTCATAATTATACTGATATAGCATGCATGTATCAATTGAATGCTTTGTCAGCTGCGATGTGACAGTGCTGAAATTGTTGACTCTGTGATAACGCTCTTGCTTCAAGCTGCGAGAAAGCGAGGAAACCGATAACGATGCCAAAAAGATCTTATCGTTACAATTGCACAAAATCCGCTGGTGCAGCCCGCCGGGGATGACAAACTGTTGGTGGTCCTTTTTAAAGCCAGACGATGACACAACCAAACAGTAGACGGATGATGAACTTTGAGGCCTTGAAAGCAACAACTCCCAATTATATTTTTCTTTTTGTGGTGTTTCGGCACATAAAACCGAGATCTGATATTTCACCCCTGCCAACCACGGGTGGAAGCGAATGTAAACAGTGCAACATAAACACAGAAAACATGCGCAAACACATGCAGCTCATATAAACAAAAACAGATGACCTCTTCACTCATGTGGTGCTCAGCAGCACTGTGTGAAGGAAACTACGCTGATGTAATGCATCGGTGAGGTGAATAATGGAGTTTGTGATATCGTGGTTATATGAGCATGACTGACAATGAAGTTCTCAGTCAAGATTTTAAAATGTCATCTATCAAGCAATACATCTTCAGCTGAGCAGCATGCATCTATTCTACTTTGCCTTGAGGGGCCGAGAGCAGGCAGCTCGAAAGCCATTCGAGCGTTCATTTTATTGTATTTTTTATTGGCTATAAAGCTCCTAATGCTCTTTATCCATCCTATTTGCTTTGAACTTATGAATCACCCAGAATTCTCAGCTCATGTGATCGAGGTCTTTTATTAATTCCTAAAATTGAAATTAAAATTGAATGAACAGCTTTTATGAAACTTTTATGATTAGTCTTCCTGATGATCAGAGAGTAGCAACTCAGCAACTCTGCTTTAAACTGTTTTATTAGGTCATCTCATCTTTATTATTATTATTATTATTATTATTAATAATAATAATAATATTCTTATTATTATCATTATTATTATTATTATTAATGTATTTAACTTTTCAATGTTATTTGGTGAATGTTCATACTGTCTTCACTTAAATTATTTAAATATACTTGCCTTTAACTTGGTTTTATTTACGTGGTTTAAGCCAGTATTTGATGTTTGCTCTGTGCAAATTACTGACAGTAAGATTCCTTTCAGTATGCATATATACTGTAGTTTAAATATGAGAGGAGTGTGAGTCAGTGTGTGCATGTGCGTGTAAGTTGCTTGTGCAGACAGGAAACACAAAATTAATGGACTGACATTACCCTAACGGACACAGTTGGAATCGGGAGCTAGCTAATATTGAAGCCACTTGAACCGTAACACGACCTACACATCATGCTAAAAGAAGCAATTCACAAAGGGGATAAGCGGCTCAGAAAATGAATGAATGGATAGCTGGAAGAACATCCTGTTGTTCAACAGTGTACAAATTACTGTAAACGTTGATGCTGCCTTGCCATTAGCAAATGGGTATGTTTTAAAAAAATTGACAATATATGGTGTAGAGAAAATTTACTATAATGACAAAATTGGATGTTTCATATTTTTCAGACCATGATGCTGTTTTTTTTTTTTTGTGCAAAAGTGAAATTTGTAACCCATTCCATTCGGTGAAAACGTAAGCAAACATAAATTGCGGATTTGAATACTGCCCAACCCTACTGCTTGAATTTTTTTCAGTAATTATTGTCCTATTATGTTATTGTATTTTTGTGTAAGGTATACAATAAAAATAATCATCCTTTAGCCACAATGGGAAATAGTTCTCTCAGAAATCAAAAACTTCGGCAAACAAATATACTATTATATGTTTATTCATCCCACATTCTCCGTCAAAATATATTTATGTGCAAATACATTCATTTTCACCCGTTGACATTACCAGGGAAACCAAATTCAGTTAATATATCTATACAGTATTCTACAAAACAATTTAACTCACAAAAGACCAGACCTTGTAAACATTCCCCTCACTTATATAAAAACAATGAAATCCAAATATAACAAATTTACAATGTAACTGTATTGCAAAAAATTATATATTACACTATGTGTAAAAAGTACTGAACAGCTAACTACGCAGACATAGAATGACTAATATACGTAAATGTAAACATGATGAGTACAAAGTAATCCAACAAACTTAACTTGGTGAGGCAAAAAGTGGAAAAAAAATACAACATTGCGTACAGCTGAAATGTTAAAAGTTATTTCTAGAGTCGGCTGAGTTTAGCAGAAAGTATGCACAGCAGTGTTTAGTCACAAGTATTGCCTGGATCACATAATGCATGGCTCATTACATTACAAAGTTTTTTTTACATGGTACCTTTTTTATTTAGTCCAACAGGAGACTAATCTGTGGATGGTCTTTAGTTTAGAAAAGCAAAGACCAAGTTTGACATGCCAAAAGATGGATTTTAGCCATGTATGACAAAACTAGACTTCTAATAATTACTTAAATGTATCAATAAAAGTAAATAAATGGCGCTACAACTAAAACATTTTTATTATTTTTGTCCTCTGGTTCCCCTCTCGTGTCTGCTGAGTTTTTATTTATTGGCTCAGAAGTTGCTCACTTTCACAATGGACTCTTTCTTTCACCCTAATTAGGTCTTTGGTAAACATCGCTCGCAGCACGCTTCCTGCTACAACACACTTTCCGAGATGAATGCTTGACAATGTTTGTGTGTTGCAATGAGGAACGAGTGTGACATGTAGCCTCAGTAAAAGTGATTGTGGTGCAAAAATAAACCATGAAATATTTTCATAAAGATGACATTTCCTCAGTTTTAGCATTAAAGTGATTTAAATGTTTGTGATAGGCAAGGTCAAGGCTTATGAATATTAGGGAGTCTATTTTAGTTGATAATTAGAGCGCCTCCATGTGGCACCATTTCTGTCACACCCCATGCCACTATGTTCCCTCTTTCCTCCCAGCCCTGGCCCTCTTTCAAAGCCATCTGGGAAATCTTCTCCTCTGGCAGCACTTTGTCCCACATGTTCACTCCCGTCATTTTGCCTGCAAATGCCAGCTTGGGATCAAACCCTGCCTCAAAGCCTGGCACCCCGTTCCCACTGCTGCTTGGGGTCAGAGGGCAGCAACCATTCCTTTCCTGTCCCAACTGGAGTGAGCCTCCATCTGGCAGAATGTGTCCTTCTGCCACTCCTGATGTAGAAGCAACCTTTTCCCCACCTGCCCACAAGGTTGCCAGGCCCTGCTCAGAGGACCAAGACCCGCATAGGTGAAGCCATTCTGTAGGACCATTTGCCTTGACTACACCTCGTGCCTCCACCAGATGAGTCTCTCCTCCAATGGTGAATAGGGCTGATGTGTGGCTGAGCAAGAGTTGGATCTCATATGGGTTGCGACGGTTGCCATAAGAGAACAGAACAGTCTTGTTGGAGACTGTGACTGGCTTCACCCACAGGCAGACAGTGAAAGAGGACAGTGAAAGAGGGACATCGGGTATAACTGAAGTGTAGATCCGACGTGAACGCATAGGGAAGAGGATGGCCATCTCATTACCTGTGTGAAAAGAAAGTGTATTGGAGATCACAAAAGATTGAATCAATCATCTGATGAGTCATGTACTTTTTGACAATTAATAAATGATGACACGTTGGAAAAAATTAAGTCAAATCCAGAGTCCACAGTTTACCTGCAGGCAGGTGTCTGCGCCGTGATGAACTTAGTACCTCCTGGATCTCCATTCTCGTCTGCTGCAGCATAGCCAAGGCTGCCTCCAAAGCTACTTCCTGTGTTGTAACTTCCTGCTCTCTGTGGGCAACTCTTCCACCCTGTGAAAGTTGCGATGTTTCTTTCGCACCTCCTCGGTGGCTGAAGCAGCTGGTTTCTAGCTTACCAAGTCGGGTTGCCTGGCTCCGTGTGGCAGAGAGAAGCTGTTGCAGCATTGCCTCCAGGTGGTTTGAATTCCCAACAGAATTTCCATCAGCGGTGGTAATGTAATCTCCAAATTTTAATCGTTCAAGGGATTCTCTTAGTCGGCCTTCCAACTGCAAGGCCAACCTCTTTCCCGCTGTCTCCACTGCAACCCCACATGAACCACCATACTGGGCCACAAATCTAGCCAACGGAACCAACATCAATAATTAAAACGGAGTTACTGCAATCTATTATGACTAAATACTGTGACGTTATGACTTGTGGATGATTCAAGTGATCATCCGTTTTTCGAAATTGTAAAATATTAGATGTTACTCAACGGGACCCAGATGCTTTTTGTCATTTTTGCATAAACATCCCATTCAGTCGTCCAACTGACCTGAGGATTTCCCCACGTAGAGACCCCATCTCCACTTTGACAATGTCATCGGCATACTGCAGAAGCATGTTCTCCCGCATCTGGCTATTCTCCAGCATTGAGAAAATTTTGTCCCACTTTGTGAGGTCTGGAGAACTACAGGGAGTTGCACTCGGTGTGGCTACAGATGGAAAAAGGAGAAAGAACAACTTAGTTAACATGACAAATTCCTCCTGCTAGTTTTCAATTGAAGTTTATTTTGTCTTTCTGCAACATCAAGTGTGAAGTACAAATATGGCTTGTAAAGTGGAACAAAAGTGTGAATCATTTTTCTACTGCTGGGTACCAAAGTAAGCAGCCTAATGTTGAGAATGACAAGTACATTGTCTGACATTGTGGTTGTGTTAACCGTTAGATTTGTTTGGATAAAAGGAATTCTGGTGATCATCCAAACCCTGGGGCACACCAAACAAATGGACCCAGGCAGCTTTAAGAGGTGGTCTTGCAAACAAAACTCTGGTGTGGTTCAGGACCATTGAGCAGAACTATGAGCGCTACATGGACCAGTGTCAACATGATTACGGAAAGCATTTGGAAGCCACACAACTGTAACATTTACGGAGGTGCCTGCCCAACCGTCAAGTGTAAAACTACACCCCTACGGTAACCTTTTGGGAGTTGCAGCTAATTAACATAATGCCATTTGGCGGGGCCCACTCTAAAAGCACCATTCATTACTAGCGCCAGATCAACCATGAAAGAATTTGGTCCCTTAGACAAAGGATCAGGTTGGTGAATTCCTCCAAGAAAAAACACTGTGAGGCATTTTGCCCTGCCAATGACTCACAAAAGTAGGTCAGAGAAACATTTCTTGGGGATTTCAGTGGGTCTGTAAATGAACTTGCATAATTTTGATCTTCACCTCATTACGTGACTTCGAATCATGGGGATGAGACAGTAAACCTTGCTGGGTGTGTTTTGAACACTTCATGTTCTCCAGAGTGGCTTTAGTGTTTTTGGTTAGAATTTCCAAATCAAAAAACACAATTTGAAGGCTTAATGCAAACAGATTTTAAAAATCAGAAACAAGAGTAACTTCAACATTATACGTTTGATTCTTTTTTCTTTTTGATAGAAATCATCCCTCATGATGTGACAGTAAAATTTGCCCCAACCAATCGGGGAAAAATATATAAGGATATTCTTACAGGTCAACCTTGTCATGTGACCTCAATTCAGTGAGCATCAAATTCAAGTTAACCCTAAAAAGAATTATTTCCATTATTTATTATGGGAAAAAATGTTGGAAGGACTACAAAAAGTTAAAAGAACTGTGCCATGGCCCCTCTCTCATATTCATAGACACATATTCAAATTCTGTTAAGGGTTAAATTGTCAGTGTCTTCTTTTGGGCTATCTCACTTTCTTCACTTTCATTTCTTTATGTCACTCTTTTCTATTAATGTGACCAATGTTGTCATTACACACAGTACTAGTAGTCATCTAAAGGATGTTCAGTTAGCTTTATAAAAACTGGGATGTTGCCCAAGTGACATTTGCTGCTGTTTAACTGTTGACGGTGCAAAGAGACCTCCTGCTAGGTTTAAATCAACAAACTTGTAAAATGCAAGCTGTGTGGTGTTAGGCGTGCACTTTGTTCATTTAGTTTGGCCTGAGATGATGAAATGTCCATAAGTTTCCAACAAATATAATTTGCAGCTTTGTCACGCCTGACAGAATACAGTGGAAGCCCCAAAGTTGTGAAATATTTGTTTGACTTCCAAGTTCTTATTTACAGCCTGTGTTTTGTTAGTTTTTATCTTGTTAGTTTGTTCAAATGTATAGACATTTTTTTTCAAGTGAAATTTTACCACTCCTAACTGCTAAGAAAAATGTTAAGTGAAACATTCAAATCTGGAGTTAATTGGTCAAGTGTAACACTTACGTTCTGGCGTCTCATCTTCTGTGATTTCGTTGTAGTAGGTGTCGGCATAGTTGACTTCGATATCGTCCTCATAGTTCAGAGTCAAACATACACATATCGACCACGCACCCACTGCCAGGGGGAGCTTCCAGTACAACATGCTGTTCTTCTGTGTGTGTTTGCCTATGTGTGAGTGAGTGTTCACAGGTGGCAGAACCAAACAGATGTGTGAGGAAAATGGCTGGCCTCCTTTGCGTTTCTCTCTGTGTTTGCGTGCATGTGAGGAAATTGTCTATCAGTCACCGTGGTCCCCTCCGGTCTCTCACTTTCTCCGGTCCACCGCTCTCTTTTTCAAGCTCTCCCTCCCTGATACCTCATGCAACATTTGTTCCTCCCCCTCCACATCCTCCCCTTCTTCCTCTCTACTGCTCCCATTCTTTCTGGTTAAATGCTGAGCAATCCTTGGCAACAAGCCGAGCGGTGTCGTCTACCCCAGCCAGATACGGAGATACAGAATGGGGTTTAGTGGATTAAACTCACGCACAAGTCTATGTTTTCCATTACTTAACACGTTTTCAGGGGAGGCATTCATTTGCTTTTACTATATTTGTATATAAACTGTTAACGTTCACATTAGAAAATTGGTCATAATACAAAGAAAGTGGAAGTCAATCAGCGTTCCACAAAGCAATGTTTGAACTAGCTATTTTTTCTCTTGTCTGATCGTGCAGAAGGGTTAGGGAACTTTTTATAAAGTCCTCCAATGGCCATGGAAATTTAATATCAAAAATATGATGTAAGCATTTTACAAATATGTATTATTCAATATTGGATTTTTGGATTGCATGGTGTAGTCTGGGTCAAAGGTCATTTTCTGTTAAGTTTTTAATGTGTAGTATTTTTTACCCCGATATTACAAAATCTGAGATAAATCTTCCAATCATCTTTTAACCTCCTCTTGTTTAGCCTGCTTAGAAATATTCTTCTGTGACTATATAGTGCTGCTGCTTTTTATAATGGTCATATTAAAATAAAACCAGACCATCGTCCTTACCTCCAAATGTTTTGAAAGCGCTCTTTGTGCCAATGAAATTTGAGCCGAGCCTCAGCCTGAGATCGAATACGGCAAAGCAGTGAGTAATGCGTCGTTGGAGGTAGCCTGTATGTCGTAATCAGACTTTACTGCCGCTGCACACAGGGAGAGGGAGATACAGGTAATGGAAGAAGAAACAGAGAGATTGATTTTTGCCCCATGCAGAGTTTGCATGTGCCCGTGTGAATAAGAGGCAGTTTTCTAAATGATTTTTAAATTGCTTCACTGTTTTCTACACTATTATTTGTGACTCAGAAAATCTTTTGATGATGTTGGTTATGTGTGAAGATTACACATATGTTTCCTTGTGTGGGACCATGTGTGCTTTTGTCTGTTTGGTGTTGCCGATGGACCTAATCACTTCCTCATGGGATTTGAGGATTTGGCTACTCAGCCTTCTTGTGTGTCTTTTTGTGTCTCTTTGCATAGTTGTGTATTGTACTTGGTCGTTAAATGGGTAGAAGTTTGGTTTCGTGAGGTACATTTTAATGTTGTTGAAATTGTTGCTGTTCAGTTGTAATTTTGTGTTACCTTAGAATTTCATAAAAACTGAATCTAATGTAATCTAGTATAATATCCAACAAAATATAATCCAATCCCAAAACATTTTTTTTGAAACAATGATTGATAAGTTTGGGTAAGTTTGAAGTATTGAAAATGAAGTTGATCCAAAATGTATGACTTGAATTTATACTGCCAGAAAGTTAAGAATCTTGACCTTATTTTTGTTGTGCATATTTTATGGCAGTAGCACTGTTGCACCCTCATAAGCAGTAATAGAAACAAATCACAGCACGTCATCCTTTTTATGAATGTGTAAATTAGATGTTGGAAACCTAACGCAAGCTTGAGAAATACCATTTACTTTCTGACAATCCTGACTCACACTGAAATAATGTAAAGTGGCATTCAAATAGAAAAGCAGTTTTCATGTTCAGTCACTACTGACTCAGCAGTATGAAATGCTGTCCGACTCATTGGGCAATATCGCAGATTGTTCCTTAACTTCATACATAAATGGTAACTACTTTACAAGAACTTAAAAACAAGCCATAGCCAAGCATGGTGGGTGGAAGCTCTTGGCATTGAAGCTACAGGTAATTAAAAATGCCAGAATTTACTGCGAGATACTGATGCAGAGCACGATCCCCTTCCTTGGGAAACCGGACCACGAGGCGTTCTTCCAACAATATAACGACCCCACAAACAGCCACCACAGACCTAAACTCGAACCCACGAACTCTGTAATGTTGTCTTGGAATGGAAGAGGATTCCAGTGTCAACCTGGGAATCCTTGGTTTAAAAAAAAAAAATGGTGGTCACATAAAATGTTGACACATTTTCACTTTGGGGTGCATTAACTTTTGTTGCCAGTGGTTTAGACCATAATGACTGTGCGTCCACTTATTTTGATGGAGCAATACATTTAAATGGATATAATGAACTCTTGACCAGTATTTTAAAAATTATGGTCTCCCTGATAGAAGTTTTTTTTCCTGTGCCTTAATGTGACCGTCACTCCCCCCTTCACATATTTGAGATGTTCAAGTGACATATATGACTTTAGGAACAGCATACCCATGTGGGATACAAGCTAACAAACATTTGCTCACAGATCTTTTTTGTGTGCTCATGTGACACCGGCCACCAAGATTTATTGAGCTAATTGACCCCCGGTAGAAAACAGTCAATAAATCCAAGAACATTTAGAAAGAAAACTGAACATTTAATTCTGTGTGCTACATGAACTGCACACAGATGACAGGTTATATGATATTGTATGATTATTAAGGAGACATCCTTATTGGCTGGAAATGTGCATTTGACTAAGAAGTTCCACTTCAATTTGCGGTGTTGATGTGCTGTCATTTTGATGTTTACAAAAGTTTCACTGTACTTAACATTGGAACAAATACAGCTTTGTTATACAACTTGGTTTGTCTTGCACAACTAACCAGTGAGGACAGGTCAAATTTAAAGGTGATATATCACGTAAGACATTTCTGCGGAATGGCAGAAAAAACAATCGTAATTTATGGTCCATGTCAAGCAATCTCGAGACACGCTGGAAAGGGGGTCATATATTAAATGCCAGACAGTGTTTCTTTTTAATATTTCAAAAGTGAGCAGAGAAAGCAAAAATACAGCTGTGGTTGGAGAGAAGAACAGCTGTGGTGTTCACGTACAGCACGTCTTCATAAATCCAACTTTTGAGGCAGCTGTAATGGTTTGTATGCACAATTTTAACTTAATGATTTTGACATTTTAGCAGTTCTGTTACCACAGTAATTTTCTGTGTTTTCCTTCCCATTATGTAATTACCTAAATATGTCACCTTTGTTTGAGTTTGGCCGGGAACCAGCCTTGGGTGTATCCTACATCTCACCCAAAATCAACTGGGATAGGCTCCAGTTCACCTAGGTCCCTAAGGCCCCCTAATGACAACAAGCCATATAGAAGTGATGTTGGTCTTTCGGGATGCTGGGTTGTGTTGTCAATTGGGGCTGGGAAGGTCAAATTCGACACTTCGGGTTGACTCATTTGTGAATCAGTATTGATTTCAGGTGCTGTAAATGATTGTTAACTGATCAATATCTAAGGGAGCAAGAAGGAATTGGGAACAAGTGACTAGAAGTATTATTAGGTGAATTTTGAGTGTGTCAAAATTGTGTTCAACCAAGATCTTGTCCAGATGGAGTTTAATGATTAAATTTCCCTTCAGTGTACTTGAGCTAAATGAATGAACATCCAATCAATCCAGGATTGGCATGAAGGATGAACATTTGCGTTTTTATTCATTTCCACTGCAAATGATAAGAGTAAAATGTTGTTACTTTTAATCAAAAGTAAGCAATTCAGCAAAATTTCCCCGTCCGACATTTGTCCTTCGTCCACCTCTTGGGCACCCTTTTGTCATCGGCAAATAAATATTAGATTATTGTTGTCGGCAAACATGATTTGACTATACCAGATTAGCCCCGATATCATTCTTGCATGAAACAGCACACTAGCGTCTTACGTAGGAAATAAATAGACCAGCACCAGGTGCAGCATACAATGTGGTCTTAAAGATTTCCCATCACAGGAGATTTAGTCTTTCGGGTGAGTTGGGATTTAAAAACAACACGGCAGAAATCAACCAGTGTATGCAGAGCTTTAAAGGAAATGCTGGAAGTTTTCGCACTGTATATATTATTTTCCCACATGCTCTCCATGTGTTTAGACATGCACATGCCTGAGGGTCCAATAGTATAACTCCTAAATCCCCCACAGAGTATTCCTATGCGGACCTTTAAAATTCCTCAGAAGAATCCCATAAAAGCTCAGCTTCAGTCTTTAAAAAGCTTTGTTTTTGTACATGCCCTCTACAGTATGTGTCTAGTTTTATGAAGAGCCAAGTCTTAAGTGTGCTGGAAGAGGAAATGGAGATAATGAGATTGAAAGATTGATGCATCCTTTCGATATTTATTGGTGACCTTGCCACAGCTTTTACACATCCGACAAAAGCAGTTCGTTAAGATGAGTTATAACTATGGATCATCTTGTTGTAAAACCAGAAGCCCAAATAAAAATATGACCTGTGGTTTCTTTTTATTTTTTTGCTGAACATGATCCAAATGAAAATATGATCTGTGTTCAGTGTCTCTTCCTGTCTGTCCGCAGGCAACCACATGCTCCTCCGTGTGCTCCCCTCAGTCTACCCCAGACAACCTAATGTCATACACCGTCACCTTGGCAAGCTCACTGCTATAATGTCACAGCTGGATTCCGCAGAACAGCAACACCTGATCAGACTGCTTCAAATGGTGGCTGAGCAGCATCCGCTGGTGAGGTTGTATTTATCTTGTGTGTGTTGCTTGACGGAATGTCAGGACTAAAGAGGGTGTGGGAGGAAAAAAAAATGTCAACATTGCTCTAATGCACAGACAACACCACCCAACACGTTATGATCAAAATAAAATGTTTACTTCCGAGCAACTCAATGTTAAAGAGTTGGTCATGTCATATTTTTAGGTGACTAATTGTTCAGTTCTCAACCATAACTATCTGTTAATAATAGTAAAAAAAATCATACTCCAGCCGTGTCCCTAAAAATGTCTCGTTCATCACTGCCATCTTAAAACGACTGTTTCGAATGTTCTGAGTTTCAATGTGACGCAAATGTGATTATTCAGTTGAAGTGACTTAAACTGAAGCAGCAGGAGTGTTCTGCAATCGTCTGATCCAGTGCTGTCTCATTGTGGATAATGAGGAGGAACAGTTCACTGCCAGAGTGTTTCCAGACGGTCCTACAGTCATGTCTTTGTTTATCATCAGTCACCATACTGTTCATCTCATTCTACTCACCTCTGAGAGAGACTTATTCACCCTTCCGCTTGCTCAATCTGCGCACTACCAAAACCTTGTGTTCCTAAACTCATGGTAAAAGTATGAATTCAACTTTGTTTTCAGATGTTGAGCCCCCAGGTGCCTGCCCTTGTCAGTTACCTAGGCAACCAGTCTCTAATTGAGGCCATTCTAGGCACTCTGGTGGATGTGGCTCAAGCCAGCCCCTCCTCGTTGGTCAGCTGTCTGCCAAAGCTCAGGACTGTGGGACAACAATGGCCTGCTCTTTTGGGGCACGTGGCCAAAATCCACGGTGCTGTGGGCATCATCAATGAGGTACGCATAAACACACACGCAATTATACTTGTAGCACACACAATAAACAACCGACTCATGGGGAAAGTGTTTGGAGATACCAACTAGTGGACTGCGTTGAAGGCCTGGCTGCATTCTTGCGTACTGAGTTGCAATGATTCAATTTAACCAACTCATTAAAAATCGTGACTAGACTAAATAAGTCAACAAAGAATCCCATCCATCTGTCTGTCTGTTCATCCCTCCATCCGTCTGTCCATCCGTCCATCCATCTTTTATACCGAGGTCGCAAAAAGCTGGAGCTTAGCCCAACTGACTAACTGAAAGGCAAACTACATTCTGGACTGATCGCCAGTAGTTGCAGACAACAGTGACTGAGTGAAGAATAAACCCATGCTGGCTGCACCAAAATCAGGCAAATGCACCACACCACCATCAGTGACTCAGAATAAATAAATTACAATATATGTGTTTTTGATTTGTTTTGTTTTATTAATGTCACTATAGCAAATGGAAATTATTGACACTTTATAAAGATAATTGGCAGCACCACTTTTCATTCTCACTGTAGCAAATGGACATGATTGACACTTTATAAAGATAGATGGCAGCACCACTTTTCATACGTCCTCTATGTGAAATACAAAACCCAACTTTAGCACACACAAACACGTAGTTTGTGATCATTTGTTGGTGTCCTGTACTTTTTCCACATTGGAACTATTTGGAAACTAAGGCTTGGTTTTCTGGGAAATGACGCAGCAGAGACCTCCTAGTGATGGCAGTGCCTCCTGTAAGTTAGTGTTGCCCCCCACACACACACTTACTGGTTGCACAACTTTCTCTTTCTTCCTTTAGCTCCAGAAGGACTTCATTTATATTCATTGTCTTTATTGTTTTGTTTGGTCCAAACATATCATATTAATCAATTATCTCAGTGAGACGTCAAAAATATAAAACACTGCATTGTACAGAAGAAAGCACTGGTGTCCTGGGGCTCTATTTTTTTTTTAGATTGCGCATGTGGAAATGGTGGCGTAACCTTTTGTAACCTTTTATCGGTTACCTGTATCTACTGGTTTTGTGAACGCGCAAGTCTCGCTGTGTGAGTTTGAAAATTAGGGAGACCGTTCTGGGCTATGCTGGGTGTTCTAGCATTGCGAGGGGTGTGTTGTTTGACATACGGTCCCTGCACCTGACAATGTGGTGGATGAAAGTTACTACACTCTACGCATAGAGGAATATATTCTGAGCCGCGAGGACATGTCATATGTCATTTCTAAATCTGACACTGTCATTCTGCCACATTTAAAGAAAAGACCTTCTGAGTTCTGGTTTTGAATCAAGTTGGCTCTGATCATGCCTACAATGGTGCAAACCACCTTTTTTTTTTTAAAAATACACCTTCTTGCATAAGTCTGCAAAATTACTAACACGTGGACTAATCAGCCTCTCCATGACAAGAGTAGCACTGTATTTGCACTAGTTATAAAAAAGAGTTTGTTATTGACCATGTGACTGTGTGTTATTTATTAGTTGCAATGTTATTTTGTGCTTTTAGGTACAGTCTGAATCTCTCCATGGAATTTGAACTTTATCTTTTATCAGTCCAGGATAATTTTTGGGGAGAACATAAAACTAATAGTGCAATTGGCTAGCAAAGAGCCCAGGGTGAACCACAGCTTTTGCCAAAGTCATCTGGGATAAGCTCCAGTTTTGCTGCAAGACCAAAGAGCGGTATAGAAACTCAATGCAGTTACTTTTCCTTTCAACTTGAAAAATAAAGAAAGTTCCAAAGTTCATTCTTTTGGATTTTTTTTCTCCAGGAACTATTCCCATGATTTTTGCATTACTATCTCAAAAGGGTTCACATTATTGTTCTATGATAAACATCATAACCTGCGCTTTGGGTGTAATGCTTGTAAGCGCCATAGCCTTTTAGAATGCAAAATATTAAATCAATAAAGCCAGCACTGAGGTGTAATAATAACATACCACATCTGTAATCTGCACCCCAACAAGCTTCTGTTTCATTCTTGAACTGCACCTTCGAGACTGCTAAATACCTCCTTGGCCTGTTGTGTGGAAACCCGCTGACTTCTAGTCTTACAGTTGGGTTTAGTATCCACACAAGAGGTTATTATCCAACAGAATGAGCTCGTAAAACATGCCCAAACTATACAGAAAGAGCATTTTCCCCATCAATCACATTTTTGTGTCTCATGCTGAAGATTTCCAACACAAGATGTTTGCACCAGCTGGATTCAAAGGTCGTATCAGTCAATCTTGCCAGCAATGTACAAGTACCAATTTTCCCCACTGCTGTGAAATATTGATGTCCCATTTTTTATTGTCAGTATATTAAAATGTTTTCTTGTGGAGACTGACAATGCTTTATGAAACAATTTATACTCTTAGGGAGCAATCTTAAAAACGACTGTGGTTTTTGGTCTTTGGTTTGCTTTTTATCAACAAATAGGGTGGGGGGGTATTTGGATTCAAAATTGCAAGAGAGCTGATATTCAATCCTATCACCTTTGCTCTACTCATACCATGTTATTAGATCCAGCCCAGGGGGGTAATCATGCAGTATGACTGCCAGCACACATGAGATTTTCCTACTGCCAGAATAGATGATCATACAGCACAGTGGCCCTCTGAGGGAAAGCACAACAACAATGTGACCCGTAACAAAAATGTTTGACACCCCTGAAATACTATATCTCCCCCTAAAAAATAATAAAAAATGGAAAGGTTTGTTAGGAATTAATATGCTGGTTTTAAATAATGAAATCCACATTTTTATTTACAAATACTCATTACCATAGAAATGTAATTGTTCCAATCTAAAGTCACCATTAGCAAACTTTGTATCTGCTGAGAAAAAATTGACTCTGTGCTCAAAGGTTTCATGATGTAATTTGAATTTGAAGAAATCAGGTCAATGTTTTTTTTTATTTTCCTCAGGTGCACGCACGCAATTCATTGGTTTACCTGGTGTCTCTTCTGGGTGATATGGAGCACACTTTTCACCACACGCTGCTGCTGGAAATCCGAGCCCTGACAGACCGTTACCCGTCTGTGCTGGGAGGCCACGGTAAAGACCTCTACAGGCTGAGCAACTCATTCACAGCCATAGCCAGAATGCTCGGGAGGCGGCTGGAAGAGAGTGCCACCGCACGCTGCAGGTCAGAGGAGGCATACTCGTCATCATTAAACAGATTTTCAGTTGTCTTTGAAGGAGAAGTCAAGTGCAAACATTTTCTGTGCAATAATATGTTCTTTTTCATATTCTACAAATGCAATAATTGGAATACCGTGTTTAGACAAGTGTGGCTACATAGAACGAATAAATGAAAAGAACATTTTTGACTTGACTTCCCCTGAGCAATTATCTTCTTGTGTGGGGTGTGCAAATAAGACATTATTACATTTATCACAATAAAAATGACTTTTGAAATTTAGTTAACCTGGCCGAACTATTATTATTCTATCTTCTATTCATGTTTTGTACTACTCTTTCTTATTATTTGTATTCTCCCACATTCTGCATGCCCTGTGGCACCATGTTGCCTCTAACGGATCAATTTTGGTACTACGACAGACTACTCTGGGGAGAGGAATCAGAATTTATGGTGGATAGATCACTGTGTGTGTAATATGCAATTTTGATCATCTTGATTCAAAAATCATTTGATATGTTACAAATCGGTGTCTGTGTGGATTATGTTTAAATTGCCAGCAGGTGAGAATGAGTGAGAATTTCAGTATGCAGATGTGTGCTGCATTTGATTGTCAGTTCAGCGTATATGCTGCTTCTTGGCCAAAGTCAGCTGGGATAGGCTCCAGCTCACCCATCACACCTAACAGGATAAGCACAAGGGAGCTGGATAGTTATTCTACAGCCAAATAATCATATAAGCTGCTGATGACATATTAAGTCATACTGGAATCTTAGTCACCTGTTTGTCCATTGCAATTTTCTATAGTAATTTTAGCAAAAAACATAAGCTCTTGAATGATATCTGTTCCATGATACTTGTCTTTTTAGGTCAGTTTCTACTGTTGATTTTCTAATTTTCTAACTAGTGATCTGGTTTTTGTCACTAATCTGTTTGCGATGACTAAACATTTCTGTCTGTTTGTAGTTTAGACAAAATAGTTAAGCCGCCTCCCTAACAATACTGAGGACAATCTGTTATGTGTGTTTGTGTTTATCAATTGTTTATTTGTATCGAGGGAAAATTTAGGAATTATTGAAAACATTCAGATTTGAATGTTACCCCCCAGTCCCAAACACACACACAGGGTTACATAATAAAATCATGCATGCATGACAGGTCAGCATGTGTTTGTGCGTGTGGGAGGATGAAAAGCATTTTCTGCAGGATTGAGGGCTTTGCTTGGGGTCCTCTCCTCTCACGATAGTGAAACTGGGTGGTAAGAAAAACCTTTCAGACAAAGAAAAACGTGTTATTCGTACCTCTGTCAAATACGAAAGCACGGTGGCATTATTTTATGTATTATTACCGTTTACATTAGGTGAGAGAGGGGGCACAAACCTAGACTGGTTGCCAACCGATTGAAGGGCACATATAGAGTATTTGTCGACCATTCACACTCACATGTACATCTGTGGACAATTTTGTCTTTGATTAACCTAACATGCATTGCATTTTGAGGATTTGGAAGGAAGCCCGGGAGGTCTGAGAAAACCACCGCAAGCACAGGAAGACCATGCAAACAGTTTCATCTTGTTTCCTAAATTTGTGCGTGTGTGTTACAGTGAGAATGGGCATTGTTCGCCATCTCCCAGCACATCGCTTCAATGCGAAGGAGTTGGAGGTGAGATTTCCGAGTCGAAGAAGTTGGTGAAGGTAGGGGGTGAGCCGGAGGTGCAAGAAGAGTCTCCCGCCCCCCAGCGGCGATACAGCCTAAACCAAGCAGTGAGGGAGGAGCAACGAGAGATGAGATTCAACAGGTAAGGGGAATTGTTATCAACGCACATTGACCTTTAAAGTGTTTTAGGCCACATGGTTCCGTGATTAAGCCTTTCTATGTGGAATTTGAACAATGGAGGTTAGGAAGGTGGTTTCCAAATGCCCACCTCACTGTGTCGATGTTTTGGAACCCCATGTGCTTGCCCATGTTAAAACCTGATTATCTGCCACATTAAGACTGTTGGTGCCCAACGAGAATGCTGCATTTAAAGGGAATAAAGAAGGCACTTTTAAGCCGCCATGATTGAAGTTACCTGTCCCACAACAGTTTAATTGTGCGGAAGGGTGGGGTTTTTTTTGGGGGGGGGTTGTATTTCGCTTGACTCCCGACCAATAGGAGTTCCTCCACTCCTTAATGCGGTTAAATTCACTCGAGAAAGGAACCTCAAGTTCTTTTGATGTAGTTGGTGGTGCTTGTAACATAGGCAGTTGGAGACTGCCTTGCACCCACAAATTGTTAGCATCCATTAAACAAGAACAGAACAATACATCATAACAGGTATGTCCAAAGTGTATAGGCTGGTATTTCAGAGGTCTCTTAAGCAAATTCCACCCAATGTGGTGTCTTATTTATTTGCAGCAGGCATCAACTGGAAGATTATCAATTGATGTTTTTGGATCAAACTTGCATTTTACCATGGTGACACTGTGGTGTCTCTCTTAGATCCAAGAGCCTGGCTCTTCACGTTGTGCGCTTGCGTTCCATCAACTCAGACGGCGGGGATGACGGAGGAGTGGAGCTGAGTCCAGACAACATCACATTCACCAGCACTTTGCCACATTCAGCAGAACACCAGGAAGAGAAACTTCCAGCCAAAAAACTGACAGACAATGCGTCCACATCCACCGCTGCCCCTGCGCCAGACAGTGGGGTCAAAAAGGCAGAGGGAGCACACAGCGAGCAGAAGAACAAAGAGGAGGCTGAGGTAGCAGACAGACTCTTCATCCACTTAAGAGACAATCTGGAAATGATCCGAGAATTTTGTAAGGGCATGGTACAACAGATCCCCATACCGGAACAATGTGTAATAGAAGGTAAGATAATCAATCAGTTAACATTAACATGCACATGCATCACTTTGGAGTTCATTCATTGACTTTAACTCATTAAGACCTATGCAGGAAATTATAATTACTCACTAAGAGCCCTTCACCGCTTTTTTAAGATTTGGCAGAGGTCTCTATTTTGGTTTGACCATGTTTGCCTACTGCATTTGTTCCCAAAATGGAATACATGCACCATGCTCACTTTAAAACCACAGCAGTATTTAGGACTCAGCAATCCATTGTTGGATTCAAGCAGACATGGATTTAGGACTAATCCAAAAAGTAAATCATTTCATAGTAATGTTAATCCCATCAAGAGGACATAAATGTGTGATTTCATCCCATTTTAGATTTAATTTAATTTTAACATGTGTGCATTTAACTAGGGGTCTGAGACACCAGCGCTCAGCAAATATTAAATTACTCGTCTCCAATCTAAGCAGTGAACTAGCAAAGGGCAGGTTTTCATGCCTGATTGATGGCCCGGTTTTAATGAGAAGCTCCCATGTGAGAAATGTGAGGGAAAATAAAGTTTTATTTGAAGCATGAATTTCATTCTAATGGGACTTAAATTCATAGTAAATTCACAGTTAAATTCACAGGTTTGTCTATGTTGTGCTATATCAAATTGCCGCTGTTAAGTAATCAGAAACAGGCAGAAAAATTGACATGACTCAATATTACAATAAAAAAGATGTGTGATGTTGCTGTGTGAGTGCGCCTTTAAACTGGTCCTGGCAGGTTAATTTGTTTAGAAGCAAGCGGTCAACAGTTCATGTGAAAGAATGCTGAAATGAAAAACTATCTTGATTTGCTTTTGGTGTCTTCCAGTTAGGTCAGATGCAACGTCTTTTCTTTGTCTAGGTTTTTTTTTTTTCTTCAAGGGATTTAGTGCAATTTTCAGCAGTATTAGCTCCACAGCCTTTTTGGCAGCCTTGTTGAGCATTATATCATATCATGTTTTTGTTCTTTTAGATCCCCCAGTCAAAGTTAATATAGTCATGTTTATTTCTATCACGTAAAGGAAATGCATTATAAACCGTACGTATACTAGTCTTGAAAAATAATCCTATCACTCAATAAAAAATGTTGTTGCAGAGGTAGCAATAGTACTCATTCTCTGAGCTAAAGTTACGTGCATAAAAAAGCCTTTTAAAGGTAGTTTTATTCAGCTCCCCTCTCATTCCCTTTAAATATGGCGCTCCGGACGAATGAAACCAGAAAATGCAATAATGTACTTTTTATGTACAATTATCACTAGGACAAAATAATGTCATCATATTCCATTTCAGAATCAAACAGAGGCTGCCTGGCCAAGCTGTCCTTCTCGTGTCCCCTGAAGGGTCATTACTGCCTGTACACAAAGTCCACTTTCAACCTGAGCAGCCGCCGGCCTCATCTTTGGATACACATCATGTTGCTCCATCTCCAGGTCCACACAATCACTTGGCTTTCAATAACAACGCGTTCTTCAAACTACAAATCTCAACATGCGTCCTCAGTTCAGTCGCAAATCTCCACTTTATTTGTTGTAATTTTTCTCTTTTGTAGAGTAAGTCCAAAGTTCCACTATGTTCTGGAGATGAGTGTGTTCAGAGGTTGGCTTCTCTTTGGGGGAAGACTCAACTTAAAGGAGCTCACAGCTTCCACATGGCAATGACACAACATGCCACTCCACACAGAAAGGTAATTCAGTATAATTTATGGGAAGTCTGGCTGCAACACAAACCACAAATAGTGACCAATTTGCAGAAATGCTTCTTTGGAAAGACTTTTTTCCAATAAAACCTCACTTTTTTCAGGGTCAGTTTTATGCTATTTATAGTTTTTCGTTGTGATAAATGATGCTCAATTCTGGTGGTCCCAACAGCGACGATGAGGTCAGTTGCAAAATTCCCATTCATCATTCAACACGTGTCTTGCAAGTGTGGACACAAGTTTCAAGTGTGTAGGCGCCGTGCTGTGCCCTCCTGAAGTGACAAGCGGTTCATCGGAAAAGATTACAGCGGTTATTTTCTTCTTGGCTGCTGTGGTTACCATATGGAGCCTAAACATGCTCGTATACGACCGCACAAATTCAATTCTACGTATCCACTCACATATGAACACATATATGAGCCAAGATATAGAGTATGATGTAAACAAGTCATGGACAGTACATTCTAACATATCATGATGTATTCAGTTAGCATTTGCCTTAATTCAATTGGATTAGCACAAATATGACTTTTTTATGGTTCTTATTTTAACTCTTTATAGAAACAACTGACTTGTGTCTAGTCTTTTATTCTCATACCAAAGAGGATCTTCCATTTATGTGGATGGATTATATTATATTTAAGGCTCTGTTTGATAAGACGCTCAGAACACCATAACATTTATTTTTGCATGCCTAAGCAAGCATGTGCTGGTAGTATTTTTTATTTTTTTTTGGTCGGTTGGTTTGCTTGTTCGTTCCTATGATTGCACAAAAAGGTACACAGCTAATTTATGCAAAACTGGAAATTTGTCAAAAGAAGAATCCATTCGAAGTTTAATGCAAATCCAGATAAAATGAGAATATAGTTTTTATTCCACCCATTTGGTATGTGGTATTTGCATTTTTTTTTTTTGCTTGTTATCAAGTCCAACATTTTTTTTTAAATTATATTTGAAGTGTATGAAAGGAAGACTTGAATTCGTTTTGGATTGTGCCACAGTGATTTTCCCATATGCGATTTGTGATGCTCATTTTTCCTGAACTTTTTGTCCAATTTCCTTCCAAATGTTCATGATACAGTACATTTTTTTCCTCGTGTACTCAAGGAAAGTACTGTGTGTCCAAAAAAGCGAGTGGGAAACTTGGATGTTTGTTGCAAGTGTGGTGGGATGTGTTCCTATCTGTGTGTAGGGTGTGAAAAATAGACCTTAAGATGTTTATAAATAAATAAATAAATAAATAAATAAATAAATAAATAAATAAATAAATAAATAAACGTATTACGAGAGAGAGGGAGGAGAGGGTGGAGCGGCATCCTGTGAGGCCAGAATAATATTATTACTGACAGCAAGATTTAAAGCAGTGACTGTAGGGATGTTTAAAAAATTTCACTTGAAATTGGAGTTCCACTTTTTATGACTCAGCTCATAAGTTTCCTGGTGTGTGATAAATAAAGGAATAATTTATGGCAAAAATGGAAACTTGCCAGGGAAAGGAAAAGAGGGACAAACGGTTATTCCAAATGAGGAAACAGTCGGAGCGAGTGGAGGTTATTTTCCAAAACAGGCCCTTAAAACTTTTCAAAGGGATAGTTGAAGAAGAGGAAAAGAGGCATGACGGCAGATATGAAGGGCAGTTAAAGTGAGTGGAAGTCTGGGATGGAGGAGATAATTAATGATTATTGTTTCACCTTTCCCCCTCTTGTGTCCTGAGTGGAAACTTTTGTTGATATAGCTGCTCGGTTGATAAAGTTTGACGGAGGAGGAGGAGGTGCGAGGAAGACTGAAGACAGGAGACAGGATGGAACACAAGGAAGAATGGAGCCACACTTGAGATAACAATGTTTTGTCAAAGAAAAAGAGAGTGCTTTGCATGTCTGCCTTGTAGCCAAAGGTCCTAGGTTCAAGTCATGCCTCTCATCTTACTGCATGAAGTTTGCATGTTTTCCCTGTGCTTGTGTGCGCTCCGGTTTCCACCCGCATTCCAAATTGCCTGGTTAATTGAAGACTCCAAATTTCCCGTGTGAATGTGACTGCTTATATGGCATTGGATCGCAAGTAGTGTCTTGCTCCACATGTGTTGTCTATATGGAACACTAAAGCAAAAACTAGTGAAACAGGGTGGAGGTACAGCAAAAACAGGAGTGGTCTTGAGATGCCAAATAGGGTGAAGTGAGAATATCCAGCAGCCAAACAATCTTCTTGGCCACATCCTGTTGTCTAATTTTAAATATGGTTCTCTCATCTGAAATCATCATTCAAGTGTGCTTAGAGGACCTTCCTCAAGGCCATCCCACTGTGTGTGGCACACACACACAAACACACTGACATCAATGCAATGTTGAAACAAAAACACATGTGGTTGATTGGCGATTATTTATTTCTTATTATGCAAGGTAGGGTCTTGGTTCCCGTATTTGTTTTCTTGAATTTTTATTGTCTTTGGACATGGGGGCATTGTCTAATGACATTCAGAATGCATCCTTACCTCAAGCTACACTCAATGTATGTAGAAGGCTTCACACCAGTAATATATTTTTTTCAGATTTTAGAAGGTTGCCTCCTTTAAATGACACATTTCACTGAATAGCATGTTGGAATTAAAATAGAGTTGGTGTCAATTTAAATATCAATTTAGATGTCAATTTGCACTTCCGTGTTTCTTCAGGATCTGGAGAGTCTCCAGATGCAATTGGAGGAGGTTCGCTTCTTTGACCTGTTTGGCTACAGTGAAGAAGAGGGAGGGTGGTTATGCTTCATGTGCAACAACCCTGAGAAGGCCACAGGTATATAGTATACACACACACACACACACAGGTCATTTCCCGCAGAGATCTCTCCTCGCCATCTCAGTTGCAGTTAGTTTCTTTGGAATGCATCGTTGAAACTATTCCAATGATCCATGTGGTGGTGACCCTGAATCCCTTGAGGGATAATAATGTATTCCCTGACTACTCCAGGTAACAAAACCGCTTGGAGCGTTCACTGGGAATGTTCTATATAGTAGGTCAATCAGCTCTGATTAGGTGACATTGGACCAGTGACCCATTTTCGAAGAGCACTTAGCCCGATGATGTCATGTTTGTTTGAGTGTGTCCGTCCCTGAATCGCATTAGGATCGGTGCAAGTGTGAGAGTGTATATGTGTGTGAGAGAGACCAAGGTTAGAGTCAAATTTGTAGCATATTCACATTTTGTATTGTAGTACTTAAGATCTTATGACACTTTTTTTCTCCTAGATTTAGTGTCATTTAAAAGTTTCTTTCCAAATGAGATGACCTTATTTTTGGAACAGGATGGTGAAAATGTTTTATGGGTCATAATGTAGAAATGGAGAAATTCAAGTGCTGTGAATTGCTTTCCAGTAGCGTGCTATATGCGCTATTTTTCCAAATCAGAGCATTTGGTTGAAATAAAAGGAAGCTGGCAGATGCAGGCAGGAAGTACAATAACTCGGCAAGTGGGGTTGCAATTAAGTCCTGCTGGGCAAATACAGGTCTTATGCAACATTGTCTAAATCTAAAGACCCATTGATATTTTAGTGTTTCTATCTCTACATTAGTGGGGCTTAGAGGAGCTGCTGCAATAGTTTATCTGCCGGTGTGTGCGTACACGTGTCCATGCGTGCACAAATGGCTACAAGTGTCCTCGATTGACTCAGTTTAACCAAAAGGCCTTTGTATGAAAAGTGAGAGCAGATGGTACACATGCAAGCAATGTCAAAGTCATAAATGTTTTTCATATACAGATTGTATTCATGTCAAATTTCCAGTCTGGAAGTACTCCATGTGATCTTGGCTGGGGGAATGTTGCAAGCAGGCAGGAGATGATTGAGTTTCACTGAGATTTATTCATGTTTTCATTTGGAAGGTGAATTTTGTGAGTACTTGGAGCAGCAGTCGTAGTATGCAGTCAATGTTTTGTTGCCCCTCCATGACATTTGTCCCCAACCTCAGGCTGGGCATTTTCATTTCAGTCAAATTTCAGATGGATCTTAATGACTCAATGATTGGCCTGCAAACATTCTCTTATTGCTAGTCCCTAACAAATAGTAATTTCTAAATTCTGTCCCCAAAACAAGTGTTACATATATTTAATGATAATGATGATTTTTTTTTAATGCTGATACAAACTTAAAGCACCTCTTTTCATGCCAGAAGATACTGGACTCGATTCCCAAGTTAACCATAACAAAAAATCCATCTTATAAATATGTGAAACATCAACATGTCCATAAAATAAGCCTCATCGTTCTGGAAAAGCGGAAACATTGATCCAAGTGAACAGTGTCCAACTTTCTACGTGACGGTGGCGTATTAATATTTATTGCAAGACAGAGCTTACTTATGTTAAATCTCCATGACTCAAAAAGATATTTTAAAACAGCTTTCTTTCTTATTCTGTTCCACAGAAATCCATCTGGAGGATCACAGAAAAGCATAAGCATAGCACTAAGCATCAAATAAATTTGATAAAAGTCTTCGATTGATGATGTATTTTTAAAAACATTTTGTCAAACTAGAGTCAAATAATCAATCCAGCAGTAAACTGTTTGACATCTTTTAAGGTCATTGAGTGTCAAGCAAGTAAAAAAAGTAAAATACAATTAAGTAAACGGATAGCAATATGTAGAAGGAGATCATTTGTGTGTCCCTGCGACGACTTTTTGTTACGGTTCTCTGCATAAACAACTGACTTCTTTTAAGAATAACATTGACGTACTTGTATAATGCTGCCAACTTACATTGAGAAATATGCGCTGCTTTGCTATATGTTGCAATAACAAATAAAGACAACACTTTTGAAGTCTCGCATGACGGCGCGCATGATGAAGATTGTTTGAGGCATTTTGCTCCTAAACGGCTTTGGCATGAATTGCGATAATACAATAAAACAAAAGGACATGCTACATTACAGTTGTCTCTGTTGACCACTGTTGAAGTCAATCAAATGCAAAAAGATCAAACAATGTACTGTTTGAAAAAATGCAATCAAGAAATGGTTACTTTGACATTTCACAGTAAATTACCAATCCATTGGAAAATCTTCCTGTGGAACTTAACCATCATATTTGGAAATGACAATGCTGATGAAATGTTGAGTGCAGGGCACAAGGCTTGTGTGTTTTCATTTAGTGAACATACGTCACATTTCTGACTCTTGAAATATTTGGCAATAAATGCTTCCCGTGGGTGGGTGATTTTCTTGTTTATGGGAACTGGCACAGTAGGTCTGTTGAAAGGCCTGCTGATTAGACACTTTTCAAATATTTCAACTCATGTCCAAGAAGCATTGTTACCAGGATTATACTGGAGATGATTTTTCATATTTCTTGTGTTCCCGTATAAGTTTGTAACATGTTTCAAGCAGTGGTGGTTCTGTCAATAGTTTTCACTCATTGTTGTATTCAAATTATAGTTTTTACTGTGGGAGTTGTGCATTACCTAAAAAGGAAGACTTTTCATCTGCCTGGGCAGCAACACACGCATATAAACACACACTAAAGGATCAATGCAAAATTAATTCTGAAAAAAAAAAAAAAAAAACACATTCCATAAGAGTGTCTTGTTCTGTTCAGACGTACCAAACAGTTTTACCGTTGCATCTCCGGTCATACAAGGACAAAGTCTTTCACAGGTTATTTTTAAAACCCAATATTAAAGACTGACATTTGACAGAATCAGGAATGTAAATTGATCTTTCAGTTAACAGGTCTGTCAGTGGACGTTTGTTTAAATTAAAGCTGCTAAGGAAATACACGTAATGTGGACTTTGAGCGTGTCACAATAAAGAGAGACAGTTGTAGTCCTAGTGCTTTGCACACAGTTATTTTTAGCACTTCTATTTTACCTTCGCAACCAGGATCATTGGTAGGCTGATGACTAATTGACCGACTCAGTTTAGTTTAGTGGAAAAGTAGATCATCAGCTAAAAGCATCTTCTCAATAGAAGGTTTTCAGCAGTTTAGGAGAAATGGGGTGTCTCTGTTGATGTTATGGTCAGTTTTTTTTTGTTGCTGTTCCTCCTCCAGCCAAAATGAGAGATCAAGTCTGTGGTTTGGTGAAGTCTTCTGGCTTCCAATTGAGACACATGCAGTAACTCTCTCTCTCTCTCTCTCTCTCTCTCTCTCTCTCTCTCTCTCTCTCTCTCTCTCTCTCTCTCTCTCTCTCTCTCTCTCTCTCTCTCTGAAGTATTTTTAATTATGACACATGAAGCAGCGTAAATGAAGTTCCTATCAACAGAAAAAAAAAAATGGGAAAAATATGAATCAGTTGCAAAAAATGCCTGCTTATCAAGTGCTGTCAATAAACTTCAAAGGATTAACTTGTTTTGCTTTTCTGCAAAACATAAGCCTCAACAGATGGTATAATAATAAAAAGCAGGAAACAAGAGTGCCAAAATATGTCTAGTAAACATCATCATATTTTTTTTTTATATTGTTTTCTTGACAAATCCAAAGTGTAGCTAAATTTACTGCAGCAGGCTACTTCGGGTCAGCTACTTTCGTCACGCCTTTATTATTAGTTACACATGCCCGTTGAAAATACAGATTCGCTGTCAAATTTTATCTACTACACAACTTTTTACATTCTGATGACAATTATGACAACGTGTTGATGCTTACCTTTTTTTCCCCACAGCACTACTGTAAAACTGATAAGTTAGTGAAATCATTCATTTTTCTTTGCCTTTCATGAAGTCAGAAGGCCTCGGCTCTCACTCCCTGTGACCCTGTGCCGCGGCACACTGGTGTGCCGTGAGAGATGTTCAGCTGTGCCGTGGGAAATTGTCCAACATTAAATACCGAGCGCATTGTAAACAGGATCGCCAAACCACGGGTCAGTTAGCGCAAGGCCTGGTCAGCCACTTGTTAATCGTGCATGTGTGGCAAATCGGAGAATCTTGAGATTTCATGGTGTGGCATCGGCACATACTCACTTTATGTGTATGTTGCTGTTAGTGTTGGCTTGTGAGTGAACGATTGGTTCAAAAGAGCGATTTTTTTTTCTGTGAACGAGAGTGAACGAATCACTTCCTAAAGTGATTTTTTGGGGACACAAAATGAGAAAAGGGGATACATGTCCTGCTGTCAGGATCACCAGGCTGCAATGGACGCAGAGAGAGCACATAAAATACATAATATAAAAAATCAACCCTGATCTTAAGCTCCCAAGAGGGCAAGGAAAAACTCAAAAAACACCTACTAAAAGAAAGAAATAGTCGTATTATTTTATTTCATCGTATTTATATATTTATTATAAATGTATTATTTATTTATATAAATTTATTATTTATTCATATAAAGGCCGGTCCGCGAAAATATTTCTGACACGTAACCGGTCCGTGGTGCAAAAAAGGTTGGGGACCAGTGATCTATTATTTGCTTGTGAGCTGCTCCATAAAACCATGTATATTCCATGCGATGTGAGTGAGGCTACCATAGTGTAGTGGTTAGTGCTCTGGACTCTCACCTGAGCGAAATGGGTTCAAATCCCAGTGAAACCTAAAAGATTTTATCATAGAAAAATTTGCAACACAGTTACTTATGTGCTGCCCCATATAACCATATTTGCTTGTGAGCTGCTCCATAAAACCATATATATTCCGAGCAGTGCCAGTGATGGTTCCATAGTGCGGTGGTTAGTACTCTGGACTCTCACTGCAGACGATCTTGGTTCGAATCCCAGCGAGACCTAAAACATTTTATCATAGAAAAATTTGCAACACAGTTGCTCGTGTGCTGCCCCATATAATCGTTGGATTTGCTTGTGAGGTGCTCCATAAAACCATATAGTATATTCCATGCAATGTGAGCGAGCGCTCCATAGTGTAGTAGTTCGTCTTCTGGACTTTCACCCCAACAACCTGGGTTCAAATCCCAGTACAGACTTGAAATATTTTATCATCAAAAAATTTGCAACACAGTTGCTCGTGTGCTACCCCATATAACCATTATAACTATTTGCTTGTGAGCTGCTCCATAAAACCATATATATTCCATGTAACGTAAGCGAGGGTTCCATAGGGTAGAGAGTCCGTGATTCCCTCGTTAAGTGCACCTGCATGACAAGTTTTAGCTCCTGCAGAACGTGAAAATGACCAAAAACTTTTCACGCAGGTGGACTTAACGGGGGAATCTTGGAAAACATGTTGGAATGTGGCCCCGAGGACTAAAGCTTGAGACCTGTGACCTTTGACCATGATTTTCCCTAATAAAGTGGCCTGTTATTAGGTACACTTGAAAATGCCGGTGTACCTAATGGCGTGTCCGTGTGATTCCCTCGTTAAGTGCACCTGCGTGAAGTTTTAGCTCCTGCAGAACGTGAAAATGACCAAAAACTTTTCACGCAGGTGCACTTAACGAGGGAATCTTGGAAAACATGTTGGAATGCGGCCCCGAGGACTAGAGCTTGACACTTGTGACCTTTGACCATGATATTTCCCTAATAAAGTGGCCTGTTATTAGGTACACTTGAAAATGGCGGTGTACCTAATGGAGTGTCCAAATTACGTCACAGATCAAACAGCCAATCAGGAGGTGGGGGTGAGGGCGGGCGTGGCACTTTTCATTTTCACTTAAGCTTTTTCCCTATTGAAGTGGCCTGTGATTAGGTACACCTAATGGACACTACAATAGGTACACTACATGAGGTAAAAAAAAGAAAAAAGAATTGATAAATAAGAAAGTGTGGTGAACGATTTGGTGAACGATTCTTTTGAACAAATATTTTGAGTGAACCGATTCTAAAGATTCAGTTCTTAAGAACTGGAATGCACATCACTAGTACAAAACTGGCGACCACTACCTTCTCGGTCGGAATAGCTGACTCGATAATGACAAGGGCGCTTGCTCGGTAAGGTCTTGGTTCGAATCCAGGTGTGAGAATGTACATAAATGTGCTTTTATTGTGCAATTAACCTATTGAAGTGTCCATGAGGTGTACCTACACATGTTGTCATATAAAGTTAACCAAATGTCTGATTTTTATGTTTTAATTGACGAATAAAAAAACAAGGACTAAAACACCAGACGAGTTTTAACATAAACGTTTATTTGAAAACAATAGTAATATTAAAAGTACATTTCAAACCAGCAATCTAATGTGAAATTGCAGTAGACATATTGGATAACAATATTTAGGCGTATATATCCATACACGTTATTTAAAAACTACTATAAGTGTTATAAAATCAAGATTAACCAAAGAGAAGTATAATCTCCCCGTTGTTGCATAACGGCGCATCCCTTCAAGCAATAAAGTTAGCCGTTAGCTTGGAGAAAACGTGCATAAAAGAAGTGGTGTTTCAGTGAGTGGTTCTTTCTTTCCTTGGCAAATCGTAAATCTACATTCTGGCTTACATAGCTCACGACAGGAGACGCAACACATTCCCTGACTGATCCGTTGATGCACGGGAAGGCAGTTCACCCATTAACTCGTTCGCGAACGGGAAAGTTAGGATTCGTTCCCTCACTAATCCGTTCACGCGATGAACTGGAAATGCAAATCACTCACTCACTGACTCGTTCACTCACAGATCCGTTCAGTTGGTGAACGGGAAATGCAATTCACGACTCATTCGTGAACGGGAAGTTACGTCATTTTCTTCTTCGTTTTGATTTACGGCGAGGGGGCACCAGCTTCAATGCGCATTACCGGCACCTACTGGTTGAAGTCATATGAACTGAAAAAAGAACAAATTACTTTAGGAAGTGATTTGTTCACTCTCGTTCACTGAAAACAAAATCGTTCTTTTGAACGAATTGTTCACTCACGAGCCAACACTAACAGCAACACACACATAAACTGAGTATGTGCCGATGCCACAACATGAAATCTCAAGATTCTCCGATTTGCCACGCATGCACGATTAGCAAGTGGCTGACCAGCCCATGCGCTAACTGACCTGTGGTTTGGCGATCCTGTTTACAATGCGCTCGGTATTTAATGTTGGACAATTTCTCACGGCACAGCTGAACATCTCTCACGGCACACCAGTGTGCCGCAGCAGAGGATGGATGGGTGGATGACAAATGGATGGATAGATGGATGGATAGATGTGACAACTTAAGTCAATGCAATTTATGACAGCATGACAGAGTTTAAATGAGACCTTTGCATGTCATGGACAAGATTTAAGGCTGCACCGCAGGTTATATAATCAGACAAGGTCTCTTATATATCTTAGCAGCTTTAACATCAAAAGTACAGTACAGCAAAAAAATTTCATCACTGTCATTTTTTATAGTTCTGTTTTTACCATTTTTTTTATTTATTTAAGTTTTTATAGTAAAAGTAGAATTTATAATTATCAACTCCCTAAACTGACGTGTATACGCCATACTACTATGCTAAATGTGTTTTTAGTAATGAATTACAATAGTGAAGTGATCACAGGGGTCAAATTCAGGCCCAGAAAGTAGAAACCCGGCCACAGTTTGGCCTTAAGTGCTTCTACACAACAGAGCCAGCAGGTAATGAGCTCCGGCTAGCTTGCTTACCTGCCGATTGATTTAGACAGCTCTGGAAGCGATTCATTTGCTGACCTGACGGATTTGACTGATAGTGATAAGGTAACCTGATGAACTGAACGCACATCATTTGTGACTCAAGATGACCTGTCTTTTTTGTCTCGTCATTTGATGTCAGTGTGTCTTTTACAAGAGGATGTGAACCGTAGTCCTGGCCTGAGGCTCACAACTAATTTTGGGACCATTTTCCAGGTGTCTCTTCAAAGCAATGGATAGACACTGCACCGAAGATTTATGCTTCAGACACCTTTATTTTTGTGCACAAGAACTTGGAATATTTCTCGGATGAAGCAGAGTGTTGCAGCATGTCCTCGGTGTTCTTGTCTAGCGGCCTGACAGGAAGAATGACCACCAACGTGATATTCATCTATATTTTGCCACGTCCATGTGAACAAAGAAACTTTCTGTCACATAAGCACCACTGAGTCCCAAATTTGTTGCATCAGTTATGTCCAATCCCTAGACAATATTGATGCAATTCAAAACCTGAGGAGAAAAAGAAGAGAAAGTGATTAATATGTCTGCCTCAGAGCTCTGAGGTTTGCTGTTTAAATTTCAGCTCCAGCCTTCTTCTTTGGTGCCTGTATGTCCTCCTTAGGTTTGGGTGTGGATCTTCTCGACGTACACTGGCTTCCTCCCACATCCCCAAAACATGCTCATTAGTTTAATTGGAGACAGTAAATCCTTCATCAGTGTGAATTGTTGCTTGTTTTTATGCAATTTTATGCAATTTGGGTTTCTTTATTTATAGAGCTCATCATAAAAAAACACCTCAACACAGTGCTGTAAGTAAATAAAATTTGAACATATAAAAAGAAACAATTAGTCTTATAAAAAAATTGAGAGAATAACAATACAACAATCCAGTCCAAATAAATAGCAGAGTCAAACAAGGGCAAAGTCTCATGCTGAGTATCAAGCCAAGGTGAGGGGGAGTCCAGGGGGCACAATGATGGGACCCTAATGAAAACAAGCTCTCTATTTTACTTTTTTAAAAATAAATTGTGATAATAACATTGAAGTCTTTAGCTTTGAATGTAGTACTTAATTGTGTATATGATGCTTCTCTTTTCATGTTCTTTGACAATGTGAAAAAAGCCTAATAAAAAGCAAGCAACCGTGGTGTCATGACGATAATATGCCACGACTGCAAGCTCATGTCTTCCTGTCGTGTTTTGTGTCTTCCGCAGGTGTGAACCAGGAGGGCCAGCCTCTCATTGAAGGAAAGCTGAAGGAGAAGCAGGTCCGCTGGAGGTTTATCAAGCGCTGGAAGACTCGCTACTTCACTTTGGCAGGAAACCAGCTCCTCTTCCGGAGAGGCAAATCGGTACACTCATGATGCAAATGACATGGGCATGCAAACACACGCTGTTCTGTGTTCTCAATCCATGTGATTCATGGCCAAACTTTATGCAAGAGTGGAAATTTCGGTTTGTGATCAGCTTAGCTATCCCCATGGGGAAGCTGCTGAAGTCAACTGTAGCACATCTTGGCCTTGGGACTCGCTCCTGGGGGAACTCCAGCAGCCAAGGTGCAATGATGCAACACAATATGAGTCACTCACATCCAGTGTAACTGCAAGCAGATATCTCTGTGAGCAAGTAGCAAAAAGCCAGAATAGTTTTTATCGGTAGGAAAATAAGTATCTGAGCAACTCAAATGTCCTTTTAATGTCATGAATTATTTAGTACAAAGCCTTACTGGATTGTCAGCTGAATTTCAACAGTGCTCTATGCTCTTAGTCATTCTTAGTGATGGGAAAATGAAGCTTCAAATTTGTTTCTAAAACCACTTGGTGTATTTTTTTTTTTTACTCGTCCAGGTGGCACTGTTGGTTAAAGAAACTAATTTATGAAATGGTAAGTCACTGTGCTTTCAGCCCAATGTTGAACAGAAAGTGCCATCTAGAGGAGTCCAAAAAATACAACAACTGGTTTATGAAGCTTATTTGAAGCTTTGTTTTGCCATCACTGCCAATTAGGACAGGTCACATTTTACTTTTGCATGGAAAAACCACTGGGAACTAATCACCTGATGGCAAGTTCCTTCAGCCTGTTCTTGACTTTAGCTTTTACTTTTTCATTGTCCCATTCTGTTTACTAATTATACTTGTGAGTTTTAAGATTAATTAAATAGAACACAATTCTTATCCTAGTTGAGAGGGAATGTCTTCGTTCCTCACGCTGAGTTTGAATTTCTGTCCCATAGCGGAATTTTCTAAAAATATCCAAGAGTGAAGCTTTTTTGTTTTTATTCCAAATCAGCAACACCATCTTTGTTTTTCAGCAGCCATAAAAGGGAAAAGGTTTTCAGTCTTTGTTCTCGTTGTCAGCACTTGCTGGTATGTTGAGAAACCTATTCCCACACGGAGAATAAGATTCCACAAAATGTTATTTTATGATGCTTCATTTCCATCGGCATCTCTCCACAGTAAGGTCCACAGTGGCTCAGGGGGGTCTTGTTGGTTACAGAAGACCTTTTTTTTTTAAATGTCAGGATTTCTTTTTACAGCAAGAAACATGCTCACCTCAGAAAATATAAAACCCACTTCTGACATTTTATTTACTTTCAACAGCAGACAAAATTATAGCCCTCGTCATTTTATGTCATTATGTCATTTTAACCATTCAAGACATTTGTGTATCTAAAAATCCACCAATTTTGCATAACTGAAGCTTAATGGGGGCACACTTTCCTAAAGTTGATGTACCTAATGATATGGCCAATGAGTAATTGTTGATGATTCACCGTACTGTATGTTCCATGAAGTCAATAATAAATGGGTACATGAGTGCACCCTTTGGTAAACAGCAACAAGACCACCAGTGTGGTAACAACAGCATTAATCATCAAACACATTCTCTAGTTATGTGGTTACCGCCACATAACTTTGGGCTACCAGGATAAAGTCAGTGCGCAATATCCCTGCCTCACCCTCAAGAATTACAGACAACCATTTGTAACATTGTGTTTAGAGCCCCAGAGACTCTGCAAAACAACAAATTTCAACATTCAATCTGTAAAATCATTTGGTGTGCGGTTAAACATACTGGAAGCAGTCGGTGATGCATCAGTGTTAGGAAATGACCAACATACCATTGTCAGTGACACACAAAGACTTTTTTTTTTTTTTTTTACTCCCACTCCCTGCAGAAGGATGAGCTGGATGACATTCCGATCGAACTGAGCAAAGTGCAAAGCGTCAAGGTAAGCCTCAGCAGTACCCGGCGCTCTTCGGTTAAATCAGGGCACGCGTCAATCCGGTTCTCTTTAGACTGTCTCAATTGTTTGTCAGGTGGTGGCCAAGAAGCGGCGGGATCGGGGTCTACCGCGAGCTTTTGAGATCTTCACAGACAATAAGACGTATGTACTGAAGGCCCAGGATGAGAAGCACGCTGAGGAGTGGCTGCAGTGCATCAACGTGGCCGTGGCTCAGGCTAGAGAGCGAGAAAACAGAGAGGCCACAACCTACCTGTGACCTGACCGCACCACCTTCAGCTTTACAGCTCACCTGAGCTTTTATGGAAGCGCACACATATTAATCAATATGTTGAAATGTGTAAGCAAAGTGCAACAGAAAGCAGCGCTCAGTATAAAAAAAAAAAAAACCAGGATTACTCATTTTGAAAACAAGGCTAGCCAACTGACACTTTCATTAAATATGCAGTATTACATTCTAGAAATGATATTGAGAATATACCAGCAATAGAAAAACTGTGGTAAGCAACTTGAATCATGTCTGTATTTCCAAATAGAACTTGATTGGAATGAAGCAAACCAAATGAGCTGATATATTGTATCCTGTCGTAATAACCAAAATAAATGCAAGTGTGTGTGCATGTGTGAACCCTACATGTAAAATTCCTTACATTTTAATAGTTGTCAATGAACCAATTAATCGATTATTTAATAAGATGATTAATGATTACATTTAACTAACCAATTTTAGGGACAAACGACAAAATGAATGGACGAAATATTACAGGATTCTTGATGAGCCAAATTCAAAGCAGAGCTGACCGTATGTGGCCCAAGGGCGTACTTTGCAAACCCCTGTTGTGGACACAACCCCATAGTTTGAGTTTTATTTCATATTCTTGGAAGGCAAAGCGATTATTTCAAATGTCAAAATATGCCTTAAATGTGTATGTAATACGAGGTGTGCAAGTGACACATTTGATATTTTCTTTTCTTCTGCTTTCTATTTGTTTCAAAGAGAGCAGTTCATATTACTGTCTCATAAATAGTCATCTATTTTGAAAATTCTCACGAGGGTCGGTGCAGTGGTCAAGTTGCTTTTCTTTGCTGTCTGGAGTGGGATATTTTGGGGTGTCTCAAAGCCTATCTTGATGTTTTGCGGCAAAGTCAAAGTTTTTGCCTCATAGTTGAGTGACTATGTGCAAGAAAAATTGCAATAAATCAGCTGTTTTGTTGCTATTGATTGTGCTATTGATTGATTGCAACAACCTCCTTCAAAGATGTTAACCTGTTAAAATCTTGTTTTAAGATTGTGCCTGCTTCACATTTCCCAGGTTTTGGCCTGTCTTGTAGCACACGTGAGGTTTTTTAGATTGTGCCTGCTTCACATTTCCCAGCTTTCGGCCTGTCTTGAAGCACACGAGAGATTTTTTTTTGTTTGTTTTCTTTTTTATACATAACACACATCTCAAACTGTCACCTTAATAAAACCGATCAACTGTGTTTAACTGCGCATCTGTCTCACATATCTGAGGTTCTGGGTCCGACTCTTGCCGCTGGCCTTTTTGTGTGGAGTTGATATGACCTCCTTCTACATGATAGATTGAACTTGATCACTTTTAGGGCATTCAACCATTTAGGTTCCACTGCACTTCAATATCTTCACTTCAAATCTTAGTGCAACAGCTGGAACCCAGCTAACTGCAGACATAACATCGGCTCAGATTACCTATGTTGCATTCTATTTACCCATTTCCCCTCACCACCTCCTAGAATCAAAATCAGTGTTCAGTCAGTACCATCATTTTGGTAGAAACGTTATACCATTTAGATGCAATCTAAGTTCAGTGAGATGTTGGTGGGGGTGGGAGGTGGGATGAAAAAATATATGGACTGAGACTTTGGGTTCAGAAAAACATTTTGTAATGTCAGATGCCACTGATGTTGGAAAAGTTCTCTTGTAGTTCATCCCAAGGGCTTCATCAAGTTCTTCCACAACAATCAAACTCATTCAAGGATGACTTTGTGGAACGCTTTAGATAGGCTGATTGATCCATTTTCCATAGAGCAGGTGTGTCAGGGTGGTGGTGGTGGTGGTGGTGGGGTGGGGGGGCTCAAGAAAACAGACCAAAATCCAGATGTTGGGCTAAAAGCACTGATTTACCATTTCTTTCTTTCTTTACCCCAACAGTGCCATCTTTTGCTTTTAAATACAATTGCTTCATAAAGCAAGTTTAAAGCTTCATTTTCCCATCACCAAACTGTTCAATTAGCCCAACATGCATGTTAAAAGAAATCTAAACAAGTGCAAAAAGTCCACACAGGAAGGTCTGAACTGAGATTCAAACCCCCAAACTTTATAGCTGTGAGGCAAACTTCCTAACCACCATTGCCATTTTAACATCAAATATATTTTTGGGCACTACAATTAGTTATTTTAATAGGTCAAAGTGCTATTTATTTTGTATAAATGAATCAATCATGTGTATAAAGACTACTGAATGAAATTGTCTTCCAGTTTTTCTCTTGATTTGAATCTTGAGGATTGTGAAATATCATGATTATGTGCACGTTGCCTTTTCTCAGCAGAGTTCATCAATAAATCTGTGATGGTGCAATCAATGATGCATGAAGCATGTTTTTTTTAGTGCACAATACGTACTCAGGATGCAAGAATGTGGTCAGGGTCCCCTCACATTACATCAAACCTGAAACATAAATTTGAAAATGCAATCCAATCATGGTCACTTATTAATCTAGGTGGTTCAAATACAGGAGATACAGACCTTGTCACATTTTTTTTTTTTGCATAAACCAGTAATTGAGCATCTAGGAAACAAGCTGGACACCCCACTACAAACGAGTAGCGACAGTGCCCTCTAGCGAATATTTACATAACTGCATTTTTCCACGGTGACAAAATTGCACGTAGCTGGCTTTTACTCTTCGCATCACAATTATCCACACTGGCATTTAGACTCATCTGTTTTATTACAAAAGAAAGACTATTTGCCATTCAAGTAGCGGGACATGTACACTCAGACTTTCAGGTAGTAGAGAAAAAAAGTCCAAACACAATTCAGTGCTGTAACTCATTTATTGAATAAAAATAGGACATGAATATGTGTAGACTAAAACCAGTGTAACCAGTTGACAGCCCAAAGCGTTTAAATTAAATTTAATCACAATGTAAAGAATATGAATAACTGGTCAACAGCAAAACTGTTCTTTGGAAACTATTTAAAAAATGTAAACCTTGGGGACAAAGACCTGCCTACAGCATTTTGCTTTCCTGAATTGTTTTATTTGACATTTTTCGTCCTTGCTATCCACTGCGCAGATCGCTTTAAAAAATTAAAGCATTGACATTCCACCCATGGACATCTCCAACTTTACACTGTAAATAGATGCTTTGCTACTGTACATGTGAATCTGATAGGGCAGGGCTATGTGGGACATTTTGTCTGGCCAGTCAGGCGTTGTCGCACAAAGTCCACATTGAAGCTAAATGTTAGCTGGTGTGTGACATGAATAGAGGACTCGACACACAGCGTGTTGGCTTCTGGGAACAAATTTGACACGAGAACCGTTTTCTACATGTCAACACAAATGTATCAAAATCAACATTCCATTCAAACAAAGACATCTTTTGAGTCAAATAAAGGATGCGTTTGAGAAACCCCAAACGTCAACGCTGGCTTTGACACTCCTTAAAATATTTACAATTTGGAAAAGTTTTGTTGCCGATGCGAGTGTCAGCGTCTGTGTCGTCCGTGTCCTGAATGTCCACCGCTACTGCTGTGATGTTTGCCTTTGTGACCACGCTCGCGCTCCCTGTCCCTGTCGTAAGAGCGCGATCTCTCCCCATCTCTCCTGTCTCCTCGATGTCCGCCGCTGCGCTCGTGTTTGTGTTTCTTTGAAGTCGTGTCGAAGGCCCCGCCGCGATCTCTGTCCCGGTCTCTTTCCCTCTCTCGATCCCGCTCCCTGTCGGCTCTGAGGGGCGTGCGGGAGCGGGACCGAGAACGCGAGCGTTTCCTCTTGTGGCCCCCGCCGTTGTGGCGGCCGCCGCTCTTGGAGTCACTGTTGCCATGGTGGGCGGCCTTGGCTTTGAGGTGGGGGAGGAAGGGCGAGGGGGGGTGTCTCCGGGGCGAGGGACTCCGGCTGTGGGATCGCGAGCGTGAGCGAGAACTGTACGTCCCTGAGCGACTACGTCGGCTGTTGTAACTGCAAAAAATCGGGAGGGGAATGGAGTGTCACAACAGACGTGACACGTGACAGACACACGTGTGTGTGTGTGTGTGTGTGTGTGTGTGTGTGTGTGTTGACTTACTGCCTGCGAGGGGAATGCGATCTGGAACGTGAACGCGTTCTGGATCGCGAACGGCTGCCACTCCGACTGTTCCTCACAATCTTTGCCTCCTTCCGCATTCTGATAAGATGGTGAAAAAGATGGTTAGAAAAGAATTCAGGGAACTTAATTTATGACAAACGTACCAATCTAAACACCACAGAAGATTTGTAACGAAAGGAACAGCAAGTGTTTTGACTAGAGACATTCATCTTGAATTTGATTAAGTTAAATCACTATTATTGTGTCACAGCAGCTTTTCTTACCCATTGTGTGGGCTTTTTGTCATCTGTGTGCGGTTGTCTGTCTCCTTCTTTACAGCTTTAACTGTTTGGCTGTTGGGGGACTTCTCTTCCACTTTGACCACATTTGGAGAACAAGGTTTTGAGGAGGGCGAGAAACTCCCCAGAGTGGTCAATGCTGGGGTGCCATCTGGATTCAACCCTTTGGCCTTCAACTTGGCTTCAGCCAAGCAAACCTTCCTCCGGTCCACCTCTTTTTCCAGCTGCTCATAGTTGGGCTGTGAAACAAGTTACACCGTCAGTCAACACACTGAGCATTGGAATAGGACCAGTACATTTTAGACCCACTAAATGTTCTATTGCACCACTTTTCTTTTCTTCCTAGTACTGTTATTGGTACATTAAGGTATGAACCCAAGACAAATGTTTTACCTTCTTCCTTGTGTAGAGTTTAAGGGTGGTGATGCAGACCTCTTTAATGTCATCATCACTTGCTCCAAACAGCATGTACCACTGAGGTTTGTTGGGCAGGGGGATCTGGGGAGAAAATGGAGTTACCTCAAAATTCTACAGAAGCCACCCGCATGCCAGCGTATGAGGAGAAAAATACTTTTGCTTATCTGTACTCCTAACAAAGACCAAAATGTGAGTGAAGCCATGCTGATTGGACCCTTTTTAATCTCTGTGGTAAGATGTCAATAAAGTGAATAAAACAAAAGGTGGATTCTTGAGTATGCCACACCGACCAAACCAGAAGACTCGGAATAGGAAGCCCCAAGGTAACCGGGACACAGTAACCATTCTAAGGCAGCTGCAAATGTATATCGAACGCGAGCAGTGTAGTACTTTAGAATCTACCAGACCTGCAAAAGTGTGCAGTAGTCTGTTTAACTTCCTTTTGTGCCTCGACTGCCTGGAGAAACCAGTCCAACATGACATCAGTCAGGTTACATTTTCTTCATGTAGAGATTAAGCAGAACTAACAGGTAAATCCAGAGTACAGATTAGCAAAGAATATTTTCTCATAACATGGCACAGAAGGGCCACGTATGATTTCAAAGCACTTTTTTTTTTATCCTCACCTGCAGAGCTCGGGCAGCAAGGAATATGCAGGCACATGCAATGGTCTCTGCCTGGAACCTTACAAAGACGTTGGTCCTCAAACTGTCATTCATGTAATTCCTTTAAAGACAAAGAAGAGCAAACAAAAACATAGCATCTTCTCTAAACAAAGCCACTATGTTAGTCATTTTTCTAGATGGAGACTCCCTCGACATAAATCCAGCTATTGCAGAATGCAGTGGTACCGCAAAAGGGAACACTAAAGCCAGTTTACATGCCCATGCAAAATTTACTTTTAATACTAGAAATTAAGGGCATTACTTTCGCATCAACAAGGACTAGATTTGCAGCAAGGAACTGGACTTTTGTTGGCAGTTTCTGAAAATTTCCTGGATTTGTCTACATCTACAGGAGACTCTAAGTAAATTAGTAGTTAGGTGTCATATTTGGAGACCACCACCATCAGCCATGGACGACTGATCACAAATAAGTGTTAATGTTTGGCACGGTGGCTTGTTTTCGTGCCTTTTTACTTTCGAGTTTTGCTTCCACTGGCTCCCTAAAGTCATCAGGCTTTACCAAACAAAAATAATTGATTTAGATATGACTAGTGACAAGCGCCCACTGCAGATTTAGATGACCCATATTACATTTTTTCGTGCCAGCTACACTTGTTACTTGTGATTAAAACATGTGCTCTGACTTTTTATACTTTCACCAAAATATCAAAATCAGATCAGTCGACTTTTAACTTGTTACAATAATTTAACTTTGGCTAAGGTTTTAATGGTGGTAACTCTGGAATAACTGATTCCATACGAGATCTTGATCGGAAATCCAACTTGGAAAGTCAAATTTGCTGTACCACTGTATAGCAGAAGCTGAAATGTCGAGCTGCTAAGATCCCCGAATAGCTAGAGTATAAGTTAAACGTGGGGTCTGTAATGTTTAACTTTGCCCATTTCTCTCTGGGGTGTTCACGGCAGTGGTGTTTGTCACATAATTTCCATCTGAAGACCTGCCAGCCTTACACGACACCTTGCCATGAGCAGATGAGGTGATGACACATGCCATGGGAACATGCACACGTTTTAGATGTATCAAATGTATCGACGCCACAGTTGCCACATTCAGATTGTTAGATCTGAAGGGACCAGGAAGCAAAAGCATTGAAGGTCGGTCGACATGCACAGAAGCTAGTTCTGGGGAAGCCAGCGGTGTGCAAGCTTACGAGGCCAAACTTTTGTCATCGTAATTCATTATCCAAATCAGACTTGGAGACAAGACTATGATCAGAGGATTGCTGCCTTGGATGAAATTGCTGTGCCCAAAAAAAAAAAATTTGCACACTTGATATTTCAAAGGATAAACAAAAAGTGGTGATATTCAAAAATGGGATGTATATCGGGCAAAAACATGAGTAATCAATGTCATTGGAAGACAGACAAAAAAGGATTAAAACAAAACGTAGTCTAAGAGGAGCAAAATGGTAAAATGCAACTGAACAAACCTGAAAACCGACCCTCACAAAAATTTAATAATTGGCCAGGCAAAAATGGAAAAAAAATCTTTGCTATGTTCCTCCTCCATTCAACATGTTTTCCATCATCTAGAAGACACTGATGTTCAGCACGCTCAGCTGTTACAGTCTAATTAAGGAACCATAAGATACTTCAATGGCTCAGCATTAAAACTATGCCAACAACATGCTAACTGTGTTGAATTATGACTGCTGCAGAACAAGAAGGGTCCCGGAAGGCAAAACCTGAGAACTGGATCCGCCTGCAAAACAGACATGTCTGGACAACACGTCAGTTTGGGACATGACATGCTATACTAATAAGTTTTTACCTGCTCCAAAAACTAACTTTGGTCAATACTCAGTAAGAGTAAACTAGAATGTAATAAAAATATGGTAACAATGTGGTCCTAAGAGCCTTGGCACAAAGAAAAATACAAATCCTTGTGGAGAGCCAAGAGAAAATAAGACGATGTAGGCTGTTGGGAAAGGCCCCAGCGAGCGCGCCCCCTTCAACGAGTCTCAGCATTGGGACTGGCTGTGCGGAGAGGGGCAGCCAGCCAAAGGGGGGAGGCTTCCTGAGGTCATGTGGTTGGAGGAGGCAGAGTTCAGAGGTTCTTTATGTGACTTACCAGCACGGACTACCCTTTAATCAAAGAGTAGAGAGAAAGGACAAAGTTAAATCACGCTCCCTGACACCATCAACAATTTACAGCACGTGTGAGACGTCACAGGGGTGCAATAATACAAATTGCAGCAATACGTGAACTGGAGCAAATGGGAGTAAACCTGGGCAAAAGGTTTCAATGTGCCTAAAAACGTCAAGGATTCCTAAATGGCACTTTCCACCAAAATAGGCTTACAATGATGTCCTAGGACAAAATCAGGTGGCCTTTTAAACGTTTCAACGGTTCATCTTTAGCCCAGGTCTGTGTCAGTCTGCTGAAACTTGTCTCTGATACAAGAGAGGAAGTGGCTTAAGGTGAGGTGGAAAACAAAAATGAAACTTACCAGGCAGTCTGGACCAGCGTTTGGTTCTTTTCACACTCCAGGACTTGCAAGTACATGACAATTATCTAGACAGACGAAAGGGGAGAAACACATTTTATAAAATGCTGTCATGGGGAATTGCCTCCAAAACTAGACTGGTAAGTTTTGCTATCATGTGTTGGGTGTAACCTCACCTTGTGCGGACGCTTGACATGCACACAGAAGCCCAGTTCCTTGAGAATACGCCGCTCAGCTTTGATGACTTGATTTTTGGTGTTTATGTAGTTCTGATCAAGAATCAATGAACTTGGAGTCCTGGTTTAAAATGGAATCAAAATAAAAGCCTCCCCTTCCATTGAGAATCTCAAACCCACCCAAAAGAAAAAGCCCTTCTGTTTAGATGTACTCTCGGTTCTTTTCTTTTTTCCCAATTCCAACCAACTCTCAGCAGTTTTGTTTAGTTAACTGCATGCCTGACAGTCTGCTGGGGTTTGATGACTCCTGTGGTTCTGAAAGCTTTTAGGATCTGTCGCTGTCAACCTCAATCACAGCCTGTCACAGCATTGAAATATCAGCCATGGTCGTTGCACACAACACTTAAAACTATGCAGTCCTCTTGATAGCTAACAACTTAAAATCACCTCATTTAAGTTATACAAGTTTTGAGCGAGCATGAGCATACGACATTCTTATTTAGGTAGAAAACAAATGATTCAATGAGCCATTGAAATGTTTTCTAAGTGATTTCAAAAGCAAATTGAGTCAAGACAGTATATACTGTATGTATGTAACCACTCAAACTGGTATTTCTACTCCAACTACAGCAAAAAAAATATAAGAATTATTAGTAATATTGACTTGCAACAAATAGGTTCAGCTACTTAATGAACTGAAAGAGATGCGAGAATTACAGGCATTCAAAGAACTCGTGCTAAAATTCAACTATTACACATCTAAAAATGTGACTACCAAACTCATCACGATGAAGCTGATGCACTGAATCTAATACAATCGCAATGACTTATGCAATCAGTTAGTGGCTAAACTGTATGAAATTGGCTTATTTTGGCAACGAACAAGGCGATATTCCAAGAATAGCCGTAAATGACAGCTAGTGAAAGGGATTTTGAGCTAACTGCACATAAAAAAAAATGCATGGTAGGCAGTAGTCAAAAGAGAACTACATTACCCAACTGTCTGGAGATTGACGCACAGATACCCAAAGCTTAAGACTGAACCACAGAAGTCTTCAAGGTGCCCAGGGGGCCAAGGACCTTCGGCCAGCCTGTCATCCCCGATCCCAGTGCCCCGAGGTGGCGCAGACCACGGGCGTCTCCCACAGGAAGGGGCCTGGGCGAGGAGATAGGCCCCCTTGGATCATGGTTGTCATGCCGACTGCTTCATCTTACGTACCATTCCACATCACCCAGGGTTTGGTAAATGTAGCTGGTCGCTGTTAGTTGGTTGCAAGGGAAAAAAGAAGCCAAGTTAATGCCGAGGTCTTATAGTACTGCCAAGAACACACTTCTTATTCAAACTAATAATCATACTGCAAAAGCAGTAGTCATAAGATGCTCTTGAGTTTTGGGGAGATGCAAATTTAGGTGGTAGTCAAAATTTAAGTGTTACATCTGCAAATGTACACTTGTGGGGTGAAATACTGCAAAGTATAAACATAGATTCAGAGTACAATGATAAACAGAAGGGCACTTTAACAAAACAATAAAACGAAGAAAAAAAACCTCAGCAAAATTAATACAATGAAACATCTTCGACAAGAACAGAAATATTTTTACAGGATGCCTCCAGTAAAAAAATCTGGTACTTACTTTTTTACTCTAATCTGCTTCAAGTGATGAAAAACGTTGATAACGTCTCTTAATCGCCTGGGTGCTTCTTCAATCTTGGAGGCCAAGTAAATACAAGCCATTGCAACAATCTAAATACAAGATGAAGCACAAGGTTGCAAGAAAAGGGTGGTAGAAAACCAGACAATAACATCGGGAAAATAACCACGTGTAAAAACAGCATAACAGTGTTGTTTATTTAAAACAACAGTTATTTAGTTATTTTTGGTTCAAGCGCATTGCGGAAATTATCCGAAAACAGTCCAAGGAATGATTAAGCCGCGTTTGAACGTGTCCAACATGGCGCCCGCCAACGTTACACCAACGATACGCTAGCATGAGACGGCACCAGCGGCCCGACAGCCTAACAACACACAACACGACTTACCTCGAAACTATGCTTGACGAAAGACTTGGAGTAAAAGAATCGATGAAACAGCACTTGCCCAGTTGCCATCGCCACCTGTTGAAAACATAAATACATACAAGTTTTTATAGGGGGTGCCTTCGAAATAGCACAATGGAGCGACGCCATTTTGACTGCACCACGCCAGCGACATAGCAAGCTAACGGCTAACAGGCCGTGACTTATTTTCGACACCGCGACTCCAAAACATAAGACGGCTTTCAAAAGAATTGAGGCGATTAACCTGTGGTAAACGGAGTAGAATGCCCGCCGATTGAATCAGCTCACATCCCAAAATGCGAAGGTCGGTTTCCGTGTGTAGGTCGAGGCCGTCAAGCATTGACGGCGTCGGAGAGAGCCTTTCCTCGGGGATGAGCGAGTTGTCGATCGTAAGGTACACTTCGGAATAAACTTTATCACCAATGAGGATGCCATCGTTGTTTGTTGACGTGGTTGAAGACACAGAAAGTGGACCTGCGGCCATGTTCATTCGGAAAAAAAATCGTCTTCGGCGGGGGTGATCAGCCAGCCACAAGACAGAACAGGGTGCCGAACTAGAAGAGTGACGTCACAAAGCTGCTGGGGCGCAGACGTTAGTGTACATCCGAGGCGAAAAGTAGTTTCGCAACGTTAGTATAAAACGCAGCTTGCGTTTAATTGTAGAATCAAGGATTTTCCAGTGCGACTCAAATTTGTAAATGTATACGTGTTTAGATTCTAAAAATAATTTGTGATTTTTTTTTAGTCTGTATGTTTGGCAATGACAACAATTGGTGGGGCGTTCTATTATTTTAGAAATGAGGTCACTGTGGGGCAAGCATTCAACTTTGATAGTAATCAATTCTTTAATTAATTTATTAGGAGTGTTTTAATCAAATCATACTGTCCTTCCCGACAAAAAATAAAATAGTGTTACGTGATTACAGTCCTACGGAAGAGGGGGGCCAGTGAAGAAAAAAAAAGAGGGGGGGTAACAGATTCTGATTTTTTTTTCTCAGAATTCTGACTTTAAAGTGGGAATTCTCCGTACTCTTCCGTTCAGTCCTAGTCCTATTGATGTACGAATCATTAAACATTATTTGCCAATTCAAACATAAAGCAAAAAAAAAAAAAAAACGTTTAAACTACTTTTAAATTATTAAATTACTTCCATCCATCTAATCACTTCTTCTCCCTTTGAACTGTTCGGGAGTCTGTTAAAGTGGGAGTTCATGCTTGGGAGTCTGTTAAAGTGGGAGTTCAGTTTAAGTCAAAGAACATTGACTTTTTGGTTAACAATTTAAATTTTTGTGAAACAATTTATTCACATATGCAAAATACCTCAAAACAAAGCCCCACATGAACAGTCGGAAGAATGATCTCAAGCTATAAGAAAAATTACATGACTGACAAAAATGCCCAGAGACTACTTTCTATAATGGTCCTTTATGCTCTTCTTGTATGAGATCATCACAATATAATTCTTTATTTAGTTTCTATAATATTATTTTCTCTTTTTTTCCATGTTTTTTTTCTTATTTCTTGTTGCTGTTTCAACTTTGTTTCCACTAGAAAAGTTCTATGACAATGTTTGCCTTAAATGTTTGTATTTGGAAATTGTGCAATTTCAAAAAGTTAACGTACACCCAAACTAGCTTGAGGAAGCGGAAGTCCCAATTACTCAAATGACGTATGTTACGGGAAGTTTCAGACTTTTTACTTTCACCTCTGGTCCATATCCATCCGCTGATACTTTCCTCCACTCCGTGACAATCGTCATTAATTTCATAACCTCATGTTTAATGCGTTATTTAATACCTGTATTATTGCATCTTCGTCATAACGTGTTATACTATTGCTAGTATTGACTAATTATATAAAACCATTTTAAATCATTATGAGTTTAGGTGATCAATGCAGTACAAAATGTTCTGAACAATGCGTGGCCCGAGGCGTTGCAGTGCTTCTGGACAGCCAGCAGAGAGAACCAGCGACCCAACATTGCGTGTATTGCAACAGTGGACAGCTTTTGAATTCACAACATTGAAGACAGACGCGGATCGGCAGTCAGCACGCAGTGTTCGAATCTCGATTTCTTTTGTGCTTACGTTGTTGGGGTCAGTTTTCCCACGTGTGGTTATTCATAGACCCCATATATTGTCCAGAAATGTCTACATGCATCCCCAAGTGATTGACTGGCGACCAGTCCAGGGTCGGGCACTGCCTCGCCCAAAATCAAACTGGGTTAGGTTTTATCCCACCCGAGTCACTATTGAGGAGAAATGCAATAGAAAATACACTTACATTCTTTTTTTTCCCCATGTCGAGTTGAATCCAAATGTTCAGTGCACATTTCTTGTTAAACAAAACAATCTAGATAAAACATCACACCATTTAGTTGAAGCTGTTATTTGCATGTTGCCATATATAATCACAGTGATGTGACTGTGTACTCTTAAAACAACCAGTAGACAATAGAGGTAACATGGTGGGCAGTTTTAATAGAAGTACCATTTGGACCTTATCGTAATGTGAAAAATATTCGGTCTGTTTGAGGCAACTGTAAGATAAGCCCTAATCACTCACTACAGGGAAAACATGGAATAATACACACCTGCACATGTTTTATCTGTTTCATTAGCACACCACATGAGGTGGCAGACTGAGGCCTCATTGTCTCCATCATTAACCAACACCTACGACCAGCACCTCCCCGCTCTCGCACTCAAGCAGTTACCACGACAACAAGAATACTGGGCATTCTTTCTCCCGTTGCCCGGGTGACTTTAATTATAGGGTGTGGGAGGACTTACGGGATGGCAGAATTCCGGCATGACCATAGCGACGCAGGAGGAAAGCGTTCAGGGATACCCAGTGACGAACAAGAGCTTAGTTATACATACACACGCACACCACTCCCTGTGGTGTGAGTGTTTACAAGCATCTTGCGCAAATTCTCCAGGGACATTCGTGCATGCTTGCCCTGCTATGGTAATTACACCAAGTTGATCACATTCAACGTTTAGGATTTCTTCAAATTGAGAAAAATGAATGCCGAGGCATTTCAAACATACTGCATGCAATGCAGGAGGATTCTTTACGTGGTGTGTATATATACAAAATACATTGTTCAAGAGCTATACAAAATAGGCCATTCTAAAAGGAAAAGGTCATATGAGATTGATTAGGAATCACTAGTCTTCTTTATCAAAGAGCAACCATTTTCCTAATCTTAATAAATGCTTGAAAACTGTGCCTGGTGCAGTGCAAAGAAATATTTCTGCTAGGAGAAGCAATTTACGCAATTTCAACTCAACCACTCAGTGCTAAGCGAGAGCAGATCATAAATGTGTTAGCAGTGAAAATGCCTTTTAACAACAGCACCGGAGGGATAATGAACCAAATAGATTCAAAACATATTGACCCATTTCCAGTGAGTGTCAAGAATAAAACATGTTGTTTTTTTTGTTTTTTTTTCATAGAAGCCTCTGTGCTCTCCCATGACAGTTTTACGGGGTGCACGTGCCACTGCAAAATCCCATTAAAACAGTTGAACACTCTTCTGTAAATTCCCAGCCGACATAAAGAATCTACTATTAAAGTACATAAACCCTATTTTAAAAACTAACTCAGAAGTGACTGTGTAAACTTTGAGTACAATTTTATCAGCCAACAGCTAGTGTGAGTCCTGCACAAGGTTAATGACGGTCACTTTTGCATCAAAACAAACTTTGTAACCTCAAGTAGTCCTTATTAGCTTTTCAGAAATGATGCAGCATACTATTAGATTGTGAAGGAGAGCTGGACTACCCTGAAAATATAAACAAAATAGTACAAAGTAAAAAAATAAAATAAAATAATAAATCAAGAGTGGACATGTAAAGCTCTCTCCATGTGTAAAAACTCAAACTTAGATTTTTTTACTACCTTATAAACCATCAGTTTGGGCTTTCTTTTAAAACCATTTTAAATGGAACTAAACCTCCCCCATCCTGTCATCAATATGGTGCAGGTGGATCAATACACTACCGCACACAGGAGGCACTGAGTGGACAAAATCTATCTGTGGGGACAGTACATCCATGCATTGTCTCCCAGCTGGAGTGGAAAAGTGGGATCGCAGGGAGTGAAAACCAAAAGGCTTCCATGTGTGCCCTCGAGAAAGGAAATTAGTTCCTTGACGCACACACTTTCTTTACGCCTGTCTCTCAGTGTGAATGATGTCAACAACATACAATGTCAACAACAGACATGGTCTGTGCCCACAGACAGTGAGGGAAATCATGCTCCTCCACTCCAGCCCTAATGATGTTTTCTGTGGATGTGTGTGAGTGAAAGGGCGAAACACGAAGAAAATGTCAACCAGTCGCAATGTGAAGAGCTGCATTGTGTCCCGCCCTTCCCTAAAGGCACCTTGTGCTTGATGCGTGTTACAGTGATGCTCACTTTCAGCCTGGGCAGCAGTTTGTGGCGGAGTAGACCCAGATGGAGAGTTGAGTTGCAAGGGCCCGCAGCACAAGAAGATCCTGCTGAGCTTGAGACAAGGCAGCAGTCAGAATTTCACTCTCCTGACATTGTCGTCTGAGTTTTTCCTTGAGCAGCATCACCCAGTGGGAGGAAGAAAGAAAACATTTGTCATTTGGAAAATAAAAGAGGCATTTGAGGATCCTAATATTAGTGATGGGAAAATGATGATTCAGAGTTGCTTCATGAAACAATGGTATTTTTGAGTATAGCACCATTGTTTTAATGTCAGTGTGCTTGCAGAACAATGTTTAATGGGGAGTGCCGGGGGGCAAAAAATGGGCAGTGATGGGCAGTGATGGGTAACATCACTGCCCAAAAGATTCAAAAACAAAATCAGATGCAATTAGACAAAACTCAAAAAACCAATTGCATCTAGATTTTTGTATGTCAAAAGATCATACACTGACAAAAAATAACTTTATGTTACTTTGAACTGAATCAGGATACAGAATTAAGTTTTGTCAGCATGAAGCAGACAGGCTGGACGTATGTCAGTCAAAACATTTTTTATTTCAAATATAACTGTACTGTGTCTTTATTCGTGCAAATCCCTGGAAATGAGCATTTCTCAAATGAACACTCACTGAACAGAGCTGTTCATTTTAACCGAATATGTTTTGATATAAGAAACTACATAAATGACACAAAGAGAAGGAAATGCCTTAGTCGTAAGAGAAACGTGTCATTCATGTTTTCTGGGTGCCTAAGAACAAGACTACACTGGAGTTTCCAGTTGCGATCAATTCAAAATGAGCGTTATTATTATCTAACTGGATAAAAACAGGCTTTGGCCTAGTTATTGTAAAAATGTACTATGCACATCAGACACCATCAACGTGCGGCACTTAAAAATGTTTGTCAAGCATACTGTTAACACACTCCATGATTTTGTGGAAACCTTTGGAAAGGTCACAAGCGAAGCGTCTATGTATACAACCAACTCTTGCCACAATTACAGTGGGTTGGCAACAAGGAATGAAGTTGGAATAAACACCATTTTGTTTACATCTTAAAAGTGGGAGACACTCTCACTAAATCAAGTGTGATTACAAACTAAAACTCATCATGTGACAGCTTGTCAGAGATAAAAATGTTTTACGGCACATATTTTTTTCTGGCAATGCCTCGTTTCAAACCAATATGGATCATAGCCATGAACACTGCTCGCTCACTAGCTTGTTTAATTACAAACACGTGACTTTTGAATGCTCTTGACAATAAGTACAATGTACTGTACACATGCTTAAGGCAAGGATTTTATAATTGTACCTTACACTGGCTTTGGCTTGTAATATGGTGAAGAGGGTCTTATTGCTATGGCAACCCCACATTAACATATTGAGTGGTCAATCATTCTGGCAACACTATCATTTTGAGTCCTGCTCATTGCTGTATGTCATGTTGTACTAATTTTACCGACTGATTCAGAACTACCTTTTATTTTTTCAAACACAAACTTTCACATAAATCATAGACCTCACATGATACACCCATGACACTGCGGCTTACTTGTCAATCAGTCAGTTTGTGTATGTTGGTGTGTATAAAGCGTATGGATTTGTCCGTCAACATCTGCTCCTTGGTTTATGGGGAATCCCAATGATGCAGTGTAACGCTATACGGTAGTATATGACTCTCATTCTCTTTCCGTGGTTTATTTAATAGGCCTGTAATTCTCCACATATGTGCATGTGTTGCTATGTGAAGCTTGTATGCCACAAAAGCCACGTGTCACTCTTTAAACCATTCCAGGGAGTTATTGCAAAGGTGCACATGCGTCATTTCGCACACTTGGCTGCGGGGCGTAGGCTTCTTCCTGCTTGAGTTGAATAGCGAGCCATGCATGTGTTGTGTGCGTGTGATCTTGTGCACGCCAGTCGAGCTGTATGGAGACACAGCCATCATTATAGGCATCTCAGTGAGAGCAGGATTACAAGGCTATTAGATAGAAGTCACACGCAGACTGTTTTTCATCCAACGCTGTAAAACACATTCCAATGGCAACACAAACACGTGTCAAACCGCTTTCGTACAACCTAATCAGCTCACGTGTACAGATGCTAATATCATACACGCACAGAACACCCAAAGCATGTCATGTGACTTCAGTGATGTCAGTATGAGGTTAAAGGTCAGGGATTGTCTCTGTAGACCAGGGGTTGGGAACCTTTTTGGCGGACAGAGCCATACACGCCCTTCTTTTACAAATAATTTCCCGTGAGAGCCATACCATTTAAAATGGGCTAGATGCAATTAAATGCATGTATTTTAATTAAGGCCAACGGTTTTTGGAGTGTGACAATGTATTCTTTTTAATAACGTCACCAAAAGAGCCATATCTAGCTCGCGAGCCAGATCTGGCTCGTAAGCCAGAGGTTCCTGACGCCTGCTGTAGACGGACTGACCTTTTGGGGCAGCCAGACTGAGTAATATGACAATGGGGGAGGGGAGTCATTGACAATTTACAGATACTCAGGGTACACTTTGGACAACCGGAGTCAACGTTTCTGTTTTAAGTGACTTTTTAACACACCCCATCAAGTAGTTTGGCGTTTCTCACTGCCATCTGCCGCAAGTCTGTATGAGCGTGACGCAGCTGTAGTGCCACCTGCTGTCTGTAAAGCAAGCTGTAACTCCTGATGCATCGCCTCCTCCTCTCCTCACCAAGTGTCCTTGCACTTCTCCTCCTGCAGCTCTATCTGCACCGCCCGCACTTCCCCCTCTTCCTCATTGAGCTGGACATAGAATGTCATGTGTTGACGAAATCATACACAGAGTCAAAATGTCCCGTCGAAAGAATGACTCGTATATATTCTGTTTTGTGTGAGACTGTCTCATGAATGACATCCTTCTCTGTTGAGCCTATTCAGTGTAATATTTTACGACAGTATTTCCGATGTACTTCAAACGAATGCCATATTTCCCTGCAATTTTTTTTTCACATGTTTCGCTTCATTGTTCTTAGCTTTCATTCCACTGTTCAAGGTTTCATTTTGTTTTCTGTTCAGGGTGTTTGTGGCTCAACCTTCTGTCTCTTCCTGCATCATTCTTCTAGGGTACTCCCTCGGTGCAAACACAATAGCGGTGTGCCTTTATTGTGGGCATTCTATTGACGTAGTGGAACATTTATTGCAGAAACGTGCATCACACAGACATTACTAATCAGTGAAGCTGTGAGCGGATACACAACATGATAACTATCTGTTTTAATGTAATTCGACTGCAAAATGTGTTTAAAAAAATAACAGTGATTCCTCTCTCAAAATGAAGTTGTAATTGGTGATTAACATGAGAAAAAATGACAATTTTAGATTCAGATTCGTCCATTTACAGGGATATGAGATTGATTTTGATTGATTGAATTTAATCTTGCCCTGAAGTTGTTTGCTGTCCTGCTGGTCCTGTCTGAGTAACAGCTGTTTTGTTTTTCCCCCTTGTGAATTGTCAGCTGTAGCTCTGCCTCCTTGTCAAGCTGCTCCATCTCCCTGCAGATGTAGTGCATTCTGGCCTAGCTTCCTTTCCAGGGCTGCAGTCAAAAACACAATCATAAAAGCATAACTGCTGGCATTGGTGTGTCCACACACATGAATGGCAAGCCAGCAGTGTGTGTTACATTATGGCTATTCGCATTGCTTAGATGTTTTCATTGCGTTTAGCAAAAAAAAAAAAAAAAAGGAAGCTTTGACACAGCTACAACTGTGCCTCTTGGCTTTGTGGGAGTATAAACAGAATGTTACAAAAGCAAAAACAACAAACAAACAAGGCAGGACAGAGGCCAAACTTTTATGGTCTCTTATAAAAAAAAAAAAAGAGTGAACTGGCCTTGGTAAAATGCTTTGGAACAATCTTCAAATACTTATTGGGTGACATTTGATGGTGCCAATCTAAATTGAGCATTATTATCTCTGTCAGAATACAGCACTCTTCTTAAAAAGCGAGTCAAAAGCAACCAAGCTTTCGTTTTAGCTGGGGATGTTTGATGCATTTGTTCACCTGCGCTTGCACATTTCCAGTTTGCATGCAAGTGTGACAAAAGGAATGGCAGGGGTGGGTTTCAAACAAGAAAGTAAAAGACAAATTAGCGTGTGAGTATTCGCACGCGCATATGCGTGTGTTATGCTTGCGGTTTTGTGACACCGTTAAAAGCGGCTCGTTCGCGTGAGTCGCATCAAATGAGAAAACAACACTTCCTCTTTATAGGGAGAATGTGCGTGTGAGCAGCACAGTTGGGCTGTGTGTGTTTATACACTCCCTCTTTCTCTCTTGCATGTGTGTGTGTGTGTGTGTGGGTGGGTGTGTGTATGCGTGTGTGTGTGTGTGTGTGGGTGTGTGTGTGTACAGCTGCTGGGCGTGTTTAAACAGGGTACCCACTTCCTGCTCTACGGGTGTAGGTCAGGAATCCCAAATTGAACAATAACTTGACACAATAAATGGCCCGCCCTGGCATACACTTTACGTGCTATTGATGTTAGAGATGATGAAATACTAGGACTGTGCCAATGTTATTTATCTGACAACTCTGTTTAGTTTCCCTTTGGACATCTTGATTGAAATATTTGATGACAGAGCTGTCTGTAGAGTGAAATGTGTTTGTGCAGCTGAATCAAGGTCATTTGGAAGTCAAGTGAGAGTAGCACACGCTTTGGTATTTTATGCAGAAGCACGCTAATAATGGTTCCATGACTCGCAGATTTGCTCGGGTTTATTCTCGTTCTCGATGTGGGTTAAATTTTAACTCATAGTGGGTGTATAAACCATTTTTGGCAGTGAAAGAAAAGCGGTTACTCTGTTCAAATAATGGAAGGCAATGCTGTCAATAATTTCCTGAAAATAACTGCATGACTCAATTTACATGTCCTACTCTTAAAAGATTGTGTCCTGTATATTATTGACTTAAAATTGACTGATGAATCATAGATAACAACTGAACTAAGAGAAACCTTACGAGGTCATTTGTGCTGTGATGGACTAACGCGCCATCAGGTCGGTGAACAACATTTGAAACCAAGCTCAAACAGCAACTGCCCCAGGAGTAAATAACCAATTCCCTCGCTTGATACGACTTCCATCTGTTTTTAAAACCATCACTGATCCACACGAAATGCCTTAAGAAACCCACATGAGACCAAACAACGTGTAGCTACATTCATCTTCAAACATACCGCAACTCCTATTTTCAATGATTTTTTCAGAAAGTTAATTTTGCACAAAACAATGGGAAAATAAAGCCAACTCTAGTCTTGGAAACAAGTAGAATCTTAAAACAAAACAGCTGAGGGAAAAACAAAAACAAAAATCACAGATGAGGATGAGATAAAGTTAAATCTGATCGATTCCCATAAATGTCTGAACGAAAAATTTACTATACGGTAGGAGCATCTGAATTCACTTGAGATGCGTAATGTTGGCATGTGCTGTGAATGCATGTCAGCGTCATAATCATACAATTGCCTTGATTAGGTTTATATTCCATTTGGATATTGTGCGTGTATGTGTGTGTATCTTGTAGAAAACTTCATAACATAGCATAACAAAGCGCAACATTCCTATGCGTCCAAGCAGACGTATTATTCACTCCACTGGCTCTGGCTAATCACATCAGCCTACTCATTGCACGCATGTACGCGCATGCACGCACACACACGCGCACTACGCACACGCACGCACGCACGCACGCACGCACGCACGCACGCACGCACGCACACACACACACATGCACACACACTTATATTAAGTGTGTATAAAATATATGCATGAATGCACTCGCAAGAGTTGCAATTTTGAGTCCTAAAGCTCATTTAAATGTGTTCCAGACTTGCTGAGAGATGGGAAAAGTGGCAGTTAAAAAAGATTCTTTCAAAAGAGCAGCCAATGAATCTATACAGATGACACAAAATGTGTTGGTGATGTGGTGTCTGAGAGCTAATGGTGTGGTGTGCACACTTAACTTTCAATTAACATTTTAAAAACAATATATATACACGAGAAAACACTACAAGGCTCACCAGGCAGATATAACAGAAAACCACTACTGATGTTCTCAAATTCCAGGCGGACCTAAAATGTAGACCAGGTATCAAACTCTGGCTCGTGGGCCAAATTTGCCCTGCAGTATAATTAATTATATTTGGCCCGCAAAGACAAATTGTGCATCAACTTAGTGTCAATACTACAACTGTAAATTGTCTTCACTTTTAAAAAAATGAGATGTTACTAGTTTTTTTTATTACCATTCGTCTTTTTAAAAAATTTAACAGGTTTTACTAGTCTCTGATTTCAAAGCTAGTTAGTCATCAGTTTCTTGTGTAGCCTATACATATATATACTAATATGAGCCGTTCATACATTTATTTGGGTTGACAGTCATAATGGCCTTCCGAAGGAAACCATGACTACGATGCAGCCCGCGACAAAAATTAGTTTGACACCCCTGATGTAAACATTTTTAAACAGACACAGATAGACACGTGACTGCCTGGCTCCATTTGATTGGTGAAATGGAGTCAAGTCTCTGGTGGCTACATTAGATTAGTGAAACAGCCATGACAAACAGCATTTGTGTCACAAATCTCTCGATAAAAACAAAATGAATAACAGGCAGCTGTGGCTCAGTCGGTAGAGTGGTTCAATTCCTGGCTCTGACTGTCTGCTGTTGGAGTTTCCATAGGCACCGAACCTTAAATTGCTTCCAAGTCAACATTGTAAATGAGAAACTCTTTTCGACATTACCAAGACAATCACACTGTTGTTTCTATGCAACGGAAGCCGAGGCTTCAGGGCCTTTGCTGTTAAATCCTCATAAGTGAGTGCTGCACACCATGGTTGTGTATTTTTGTTAGCATCATAACATGAATTGATATAACACATAATGATACAACATTTTTTTTATAGTAGACTTTAGGAAGAGCAATATACAAAACAAACTATTAAGCCTGCAAGCATGCTTGTGTTTGTGTTCGCATATGGGTCTGTGCGTGTACTTGACCCCCGAGGAGTGCGATCGTGCAAATTCAGCCCTCAGAAGGAGGTCTGGGGGGATTACAGGGAGGAAGGATGGGAAAATCTAGGAGCACTCATTTGCTCACACGACAGGCTGCTTTTAAGGGCAGGCAAGTGTGTAGTGTGTGTGTGTGTGTGGTGGCCACCTCATCAAGAGGCACAATCCTTTTTACTGCTTTATGCTGATTCAATCTTTGTGTTATGCGGCCAGACAAAGAGGTATGGCTGCAATGAAAACAATGTCCATGCTTTAACCACAAAACTCCAAAGGCCAAATCTGAATAGCTTTAATTGGTTATGAATCAACAATTAACAAGACTTACCACTGACATCATCTCACACCCTGTGACTCATCTCAAAGGCTTGCCATTCAGACGTGATGCAGACAAGGAAGATAATTAAGATTTGAGTCAAAATTTTCATACCGGCTTCCATTTTGAGCAGGAATTATATAATGTGATTTACAAAAACACATTCCTTGGACTAAATCTTGCTTTTCGTGTCAGTGCAAGTCTGGTTTAGCATGTTGGGGAATTTAATATACCATGCTGTGCCATGCTAGGAATTCTGGCAGAGTGAGGGCGTTTTCTTTTACTTGGCCGCGGCTCACCTGAAAATTTGGTGGCTGAAAATAGACTCAACTTTAGAACAGCTGTAAACAGGTCTAAGTTGTGGCGTAGATGATGTAAGGCAATTCTGGTAAATTTGACTGAGACGCATGCAGATGAATTGTGAGTGTATGCGAATGCCATCATATTTCATTCAAATGACAAGAGCATGCATCAACACCCCTGAGTCATTATAGAAATTAATTAATTGGATGTATTATTATCTTTATTATGTTTACAATTACCCTCTGTGTGTGTGTGTGTGTGTGGGGGGGGGGGGGGGGGGGGGGGGGTTACACGGGTTGGAAGGTGGTCTCCAAGTCCCTACTACTCAGCGATGATCTTGCACTGGCCAACTTTCAATTGTCCACCCATCGAGGGAGGTCTGCTTGCAAATCTTTATAAATGTACTTTGCATGCTTTGATCTTCCACAAGCCACCTGTGTTCACACCTACAACAGCACACATTCCTGGTTTTAACTGCACGCGTCCACAAAAATACCAAAAGCAAAGATTCCAGTGGAATCTAATTGTAAGCATGGGTAGAGTCACTCCACCCACACTTACAATTACACTGCATTTTGCCCTAGCCTTATGCTGAGCGTGAAAATAAAACTCCATGTGTCAGACAATTTACTTGCTAAGGTTTGTATACTTTGCTCAAAACAGAGTAATTACTGGCAAAGTATTTGAGTTTAAACTAGGCATGCAATTCCTTTGTGGTTGTGTCATAGTTACTGATTTGGTAGTTAGGACACCAAGTCACCTTCAGTAGAATAAACAAACAATAAGTGTGAAAATAATTTTGAAAAACATCCACTGTTTGAAACCACTCCAAATAGAACCGTGTTTGTATTTCTATTCGACACCACCGAACTGTTAAGGGTCAAGGGAAAGGTGCAGCCTATTCAAGCAGTCAATGAAGGGACTGACATAAAATCATTCACACACATTCATACTGTACCTCTGAGCATTTTCGAGTCTTCAATGATTTTAACACATCAGAGCAGCAAAGTATCAGCGCACACATTCCTGACCTTTTCCTTACCCACATTTGAAAACGTCAACGTTTATGTTCCATTATTCTTGTCCTTTCACATTTCGATGCAGTGTGTTTTCAGCTTTTGTGCAATGTGCATTGCATCAGTGAATGGTGTGCAAATTAAAGTGTATTGATCGTGTGCAGTATTGTGACACAGGCAGCAACCACAAACAGTCTTCAGGCAGTCCGCCCCTTCCCCTCACCCCTGAGAATAAAATAAACTGGTAACAGTTGCAAATGACCAATTTAACAATGAGATGCAGCACACTTAAAGGTCTGGTAAGCACAAAGAAGTTGTGTAAATTGAGTGTAAATTACCCAGTTAGAAGCCACTCCTCTGATACTGTAATTTGATGCAGCACGATGATTATACTAATTAACCAAGGTGTTATGTAATTCATTATGCATTCAAATAATCAGTATTTTTTTTTTATAATTTATTTAATGGCACCAGTTTGTTATATAAATATTTATTTTGATCGCAACAAGTTTTCTGACTAAATCGTTTGATCTTTCCAGTTTCCAGATCTGCATCTGGTTGAGTTGGAACAATTGTGGAATTTTGTGGCTATAGGACACTATAGAGCTTCTATATCCACATAGATGGTATGTCTGCAGAGTGACTGCTTATGGTTTGCTTTTCATATCTTCTCAGACATGAAAGTATTGGAAATACTTTAAATCAGAACAAGCTATTTCCAGCTGCCACTAATCTGTGGTTGTGGTTTTACAGTATAATTCATAAATAAAATGATGAAAGTAATCAAATTGTGCTTCAGTAAGCTGAGTGTGGATGATATTTTCGGTTCTTCAAAATAGTAAATGATAAGACATTTCTACATGGAGAAGTTGAATCTGATCCCAGTTGACTTTGGTCCATGATGGCTTAATCACTTGTCAATCATAGAAACTGATAGGACAATATTCCTGCTTACAGACAATATGGCATCTTCAGTGAATAATTGACTTTGCCAGTAGTGGGGAGGAAGTTGGAAAACTGAAATTGCATATTTGAGGGCTGGAATGGGGGGGGGCACATGTGCATTCTACACAAAATGGCCCAAGACAACATAGTCAAACCCTTGACCCTTCTTTACTGTGAGGCCACGAAACAGGTGAGACACATAATTGGAGGAAAATTAATATACTGAAAGCATTTTAGGAGAATGAAGGCGAAAAAAAAAAAAAATTCACCTTCAACTCGTCTGCTTCATGTCAGACCGACCAGATGCTCCAGAGCCTTCCTCAGACTTGTCACGCTCTCTTTATCAGCGCTTCTCTCCCAGTTCATTTGTGCCTCTTTGTGTTGCTACGCCAACAGCTGCTCCTGAAGAGTGTCACACCTTTGTTGACATGACAACCACTTCCCGAGATTCCTCTGTGCTTGCCCTATTAACCTGACAGACACACACGAGACATTACTGTCAAACATATCCAGACAACAAGTTTAGATTTAAAAAAAAATGTTTAACACAACTAAAAAAAAAACAGCATTACACAAATTTATCACGTTTTATCATTACAGCAAGTATAAGCAAAGAATCTCCCTGTTTAGGGGCTGAAAACTAGCAAATAGGCCAACTCCTAAATACGACAGTATTTTTGGGTTGGGGAGCACCGAATCTTCACAAAACTACACTAGTTTGGTTTTGGTAAATGAATAGACATTGTGGGTTACTGCTTTGAAGATGTTCACATCTAATTTAGCCACTTTGAAAAAGTGGGTTTATCAGGGCATACTGATTATGCTGATGTTTTGTACCCAAAGTCACAAAGTCACATAACAGTCTCTAATTTATATTTGGTGAACAGTACCGTGCAGCTTTAAATTAGCTCAACTATAGGGGACTGCTCCTTTGTGCCACCCCTCTAGAGTATCATCACATGGTGCTTGCTCGGCATTGGATGCCAGAGAGGGCGGGAGATCCTGGACCGCTGAGTGGAGATATAAATCAGTATAATTGAACACACCAGGCTTCCAGTGCCCTAGAAAAAGAATAGCAGCAGATATCATGTGAACAAATACAACAGCCCACATCCCTCCAACGCCTGTAGGGAAAGATGAGAGCCTCTGAGTGGGTGCATACATGCGGGTGGATGTGTGTCTCCTCGCATACCGGCGTGCCGCTCTCTGCTTATTGACGTGCACACATCTGTGCACAGTGGAGTGTGAGAAACATGACTCTACGCCAACTAAGAAGTGCTTCCATCTGTTGCGCACGCCTCACAGCAGACTCTCTTCTCACAGGCACTTCATACAGACCATGATCTCCTTCAGTGATCTAAGAGCAGATCTCAGCTGACTTTAACCGACCCCTCCCCTTTCTCCGCACCCCACACCATCCTTCCGCCCCCATCAGTCTGGGAGGAAGGAGATGAAGAGGAGTGGTGGAGTAGAGGAAGCGGATGATTTGTAAGGAAATGACAGGAATCTAATTAGTTTTTAGGAAATTAGGGGGGGTGAAAGAGATAGAGAAAAATAAGACAGGAGAAGACAAATATGTACCTGATCAGCTTTTCTTTGTACTTGGACTACTTTTCTGGTACAGCTGCTCCTTTCGCTGTCATGTCTGCCCCTAGGGAAACAAAGTGCACAATATTGCTCAGTCTGAGCCTCTCTGTTTTCATCTGAGCCTTTTTGTTAATTCAGTGAGCAAGATAAGGGTCTGCATCAATATAAATAACCTTCAAAGTCAAATCATTCAGAATTTGTCCCAAAAACCTCTTAACATAAGAGATGGTAAAAGAAGACTTTCAAAACAGAATATGCACAGCAAGCAGGACTAAAACTCCAGCATAAACACATCGAGTATCATCATTAAAGTTGAGGGAGAGCTTGATTTTATTTTGTTAACATTTCTATTTTTTTTTACAATGACAAGTTCAACTGTCTGTTCATTTCTAACTTGCCTGAAGAGGAGGCATGTGTCTTTCAGGCTCTGATTGGCAGGGGAACATTGTTCAGAATTTAGCATGGGTCATTGAAAAAAGACTCGAGGCAGACTTTCTGTGACCACTCCTACAACTACATTTCAGTGTGGAATAAATCAAACGCCACTTTAAATCCCCCTACAGGGATCAACAAAAAGTTCCAAAAATCATTCTGCACATGAAAATAGTTCTTCTGTTTTTACAATGAACATCTATGATGGATGAGTTCCGTGCAAAGCAATTTACGTGAGTGATTTTAAGATCCTCTTAGTGGTGAAAATGCAAAGTGAATGTGCTGTGCGCATGTGCGGGCCTGTGTTTTTCTTTTATGTGCAGCTGCTGTCTCGCTCTTGAGAAAGTAAATTGGAAATCAGTTTTAACTCAAACTCTGCATGCCATGACAATATGCGGAGTAGAGAGACTTCAACCTTACCCTCTAACAATGTTGGCTTCCCCACTCTAATCCCCTCTCGGGCGACATGATCACTTAATGTGTTTGTTGTGTGGGTGGGTTAGTGCGTCGCTGGATGTCTAGCCCTATGACCTTGCAAGCACACGCAATGAGCATGCGGAGTGAGAGCGCTTGCATGGCTGATGTCACAAACACACAGGCCGTTTTCACGGTCCATCTTCTTCATACGTGCAGTGATTTGTACATTTTACTCTGCTCAAGTTGCGTCCTTTCTTTTCATTCTATAATTTATATAGTTTGAGTTGTAATCGTGTATGACAACTGGCAATCACAGAGATACTCACAGCTGCCTGGCACCAGCTATCAGTCTTCCTCTTCCTTGCTTTGTTCTCGTGTCACATCTCAATTCTATTTGCATCTCCCTTGAAAAAAAAAGTTCGCTTTTGTCATATCCAGCTACTGTTTATTTAGATTAGTCAAATGTTCTACATATTTATGACACACTTCTATACAATCTTATAGGGTAGAGTGCTAATTTGTCCCATGTGACCTCTCCGTATGTCACAGCTCCTTCATTTTTTCATTTATTTTTTTTATTAGGCAATGGGGGAAATACTCGGTTGCCTCAGTAACAAATGAAAACAAACATGAGTTTCCTGTTCCAAGGTCTCATCTTCAGCCAACAGGACATGTCCTGGCAGTGACTTAAAATGAGGAACACAATACCCAAATTTGTTCCAACAACAACAAATTCTATTTGACTGTCAAAATCAAGGTGTTTTACTTTTGATGAATGACAAAAACATCTAGGCCCCTTTCCAACGCTCACCTCTTTTAGTTTTGAAAAGCAAATGTCCTGAGAGAGCAATAAAAAGGAAAATTCATTTAAGGGAAAATTCCAGGTGAATACAAAAAGGGTTATTAATATTCTTCAAGTCTGCTTTGCATTACAATGAGGCCAAACTGGTTCTTCACAAAAAGACCTGTTCACAATCAGAGATACTTTAAACGGAATTCTTAGTCTTCGGACCATAGGTTGGTAGAGTAGCCTAAAATGGCACTCAAGTATGAGTACTGTTAATTTAGAATAATATGCCTAAACTAAAAGTAAAAGGTAGTCCTAGTAGGTGTTCAGTATTAAAAAAAAAAAAAAAAGTACAAAGTACACTGTGTGTTCATTTCTGACTTGCCTGAGTAGGAGGCAAGCATCTTTCAGGATCTCGCAGGGCAACATTGTCCAGAATTTAGCCTGGGTCCCTGGATTTCATTACTACCCACCTTTGCTTAGGACATCATATTATCTAGCGCACAAGTGTGGAAGTCATCTTGTGTAGTCCACATGATGACTTGCACGGAATAGATTGTGTCCCCAAAAAAATGAAACCACCAGTCTCAGTAAATGGATTTGATGGTGGTGCCAAAATTAACTGAGGGCCACAATAAATCTATCATGCACGATGGCAGCACGACAAAACATATCACTCAAATTATAGCCTGCAGAGGGGTGCATACCTGCAACTGTCAGCTGTCTGTAAAAACAGTTAATCAGCTGTTGTGGATGACATACGCACGCAGGAATCAAACATTCATCTTCACACTGTCGTCTTTGCAGTAATCAGAGAAGAGGAAGAAAATATCCATGTAGTAATTAGATCCAGTTGAAGTATTTCCCATAAAAGTGAGACATGCAGGTGTGCAGACTGTTGTTGACAAGTGCATGGGGTTTGGATTGCTTGTGTATCATAATGTTTTCAGTAGCTCAGTTTCACTTAAATTGTACGACAAGTTAAGGTGCCGATTTTCTGGATTGGATCATTTGTAATTCCATTACCGTATTCTCTTTGAGATAATACTGTTCCTGGACCACCAGCACCTTGGAACAAATTTTGTTTGACCTCAGAGCTTCCACAAGAAAAATATTTTTTTGTGTTGGTGGCATGCTGGAGTGTGTGACTAGCCCATCTGCCTCAGTCAAGAATCTCAACTCTGGCCTTTGAGTGAAGAGTTTCCCTCCTATGTGTGCGAGGGTATTATCTGGGTCTAACAGTTTCCTCCAACATCACAAAAACATGTATGTCAGTAGCATTGCCAGAATGTGTGTAAATGCTTCTTTGTCCTTTCATCCATCCATTCATTTTCCACACCACTTGTCCCCATGTAGGTCGTGGGGTTCTTTGTCCTTGAGAGTTGTTACCCTGGATGGGCTAAACAGGAGAAAATGGACGAATGCTCAGCTTTGAAGGTAATATTGCTTTAATCATGTATTGCATCTGACGCTTAAGGTGTTATATGCACATGGCCAAGCATAGAGCAGATAGTCAATGTGCATTGTCCTTATGAAAACAAGCTGTATGACATCAATCACTTCAATCCTTTGCTCTTGCTCTCTTGACCTTCCCTCATTCATCATCTCCTCTTTCATCTCCTGCCTTGCTCTATGAGAATCCATCCCTCTGCCCCCTCTAATCCATCAATTCAATCTGGTCTTCTTCTAAGTTGAATGATCTTTCTTCATCTTCTGATGAAACAATGAGCTCATGGTCTCCGGCTGATCATTTTTTTGCTCCCTGACAAAAATGTCACCCAGGCCTTAGATCAGACATGGGCAAACTACGGCCCGCGGGCCACATCCGGCCCACGGGGCCGTTTAATCCGGCCCGCCAAACCTGAATAAATTGCATTATTGAACTTTTTTTGGGGTCATTTTCCCTACAATTAGTATGTTTCCCCAATAGATGGGGAAGCGTGCGCCCCCGCATTTACTCCCAGAAGCCGTGTCAGAAAGCTCGGAGCACACTCGCAAGTGTGTGTACGTACTAAGTAGTACGGACCTTCTGCACTCCGCGCTCAATTTCCATCAGTGCCAAATTTCGAGTGTGGGCTGTGACGTCAGCATTCTCGTAATTCGTGCGCTGAGCTTTCATATACAGTTTTATGTTAATGCCACCCACAAACCTTCCCCTGGAATCCTTCCACTAAAATGAGTGGCCCGAGGAAAAGAAAGGTGGACACTGAGTGCCGAGTGTTTAAAAAAAAAAAGAGAGAGGACAATTTGGCTCGACCTACGTGTATGAGCAGACGTTCCGCCACATGAACGTCAACAAAGCCCGTCACAGCTCTAGGTTAACGGACCGACACCTTGGCTCTATCCTAAGAATTACCACAACAAATTTTACTCCGGACCATGATGCACCAGCAAAAAAGGGAGACCAACAATCCTATCGATTTCTTTATTACTTTATTTAGAAGTATTCTTTCACTGATTCTTCAAGATGATGTATTTGGTCAGAATGTTTGCCGTTTGTTGTGATTTCGCCTCATTAGATAAACATATTTCATAAATCTGACCTGCAGGCGCTGAAGTGATGGAAACTATTATTCATAATAACAGTGTCGTATTTAATGAGAATCACTGATAGTAGTGTTTTGGTGAAATATTTTTTTAATGCAGTTAATAAATGCATTTCTTTTCAAAAAGCTTTTTTTGAATCTCCATGCTTTACTACCTACTAAAAGTACAAACCTTTTATGCAGTGACCTTTACATGTCATTTCTATTACTTCACACAAACACGACATCCATCTGCTCCTGGTTCGGCCCGCCGATCAAAATTTAGAACCAAATTCGGCCCGCCAGTCAAAAAGTTTGCCCACCCCTGCCTTAGATGAACGTTGCTAATGACACACCCATCTGTTGACTAATGTTTGAAAATAAAATCCCCTTTATCAATAAGATCTGCAGCCATTCATTACTTTTGAAAGCTCTTTGATGGCGAGTAGCATGACTTGCGTCAGAAGATGATCATCAAATTATGTTTAAGCTAGCATTAGCTGAATGCATACTACAAATACAAGCCAAAATAAAATTAAGGAAAAGGATGGTCGTGTGTCTCTGAGTTTGAGAGATAGAGTCATCGAGCGCGAGGGAAGAGGAAGCACGGTATATGTGGTCACGACAAAACAAATTGCCCTTGAGTGGCTCGCTGGCACGCTGATCAGATTGCATGCAGGATCAGAGAGATTCCACAGCTGCTGCTTGCTGTCCTTAGACTGCCCCTCAAATATGTATGCATGCGTTTCCAAGGCAATGGGCTGCCGCCACAAAAACACAACAGGTGGGGAAAACCGATGTTTGATGGAGATGGCAGTCAAAGGGCGGGCAGTTGTCGTGGCAACACACACTACACACAAACAATCTGGCCCCTCATTTTGAGCTCTTGACAGTGATTCAAAGGTTTTGGAGTCTGTGAGACTGATATGATGAATTTTAGTGGCTGTAAGGCACCATAAACGCACACACGCAGCCATACGTTGATGGCTGGTAAACAGGCATGCTATCACTATTAACTGAAGAGTGAAAGCAAAGCGAGCCGATCAACTCAATCATCCCATCTCGACTTCAGTCCAGGCTTTGCATGACTGACTGCCACACATGGGTTGAATGAAGGAATAATTGCATACTTGGATCTGCAATGTTTCATGTTGTGGTGGCGCGTCAGCCAAAGAAGAACCAATCAATATAATTTTGCTCCAGATGCTGTCGTCCCGATATGAGATAGTGTTCATGTTGTGTTGCCAGTCTTAGAAGTAAAACATTACCAGCTTGCAATGAAGTAGAACCTCTAAAATGAAACCTCCTATAATCATACAACTGGATCAATAGTTTAAAATATGACTTTAAAGTATCTCAGAACAGTACTGTTGTTCTAATGTAATCCACATTGGACCTATAGGAGTCAACAAATCCACAAATTCAATATTATACACAGAGCTGTTATGAAGAGATTAAGTTGCTGAGCTGCTGAGATGAACCCGGCTGGCCTTGTCCTCACACTCTCATGCACATGCATTTCTTATCAAGCAATTAAGTCTCAGATTTTAGCACACCCACTCGTCCTTATCCTCCTCTACATAGACCGCAAGATGTAACAAGACCTTAAGGCTGATTCTCCCTATAGCATATGTCTGGGTGGGTCGCGTGTGGCTGCAAACCTCCCCACCATCCTCTCAGTCTGGGACTCTGATCCCTCTCTTGGATGTACATGTGTGCACATTCCACACACAGACACATCTAGTTCCAATGTACTATATTGCATTTGCATTAGATGTTAGAGAGTAAATGGTACACTGAAACAAGGATAATGTTGTGGTATTATCCAAGCCAAAATTGTTTTTGAATTAAACGATAAATGTAATTGGCTATTTCTCACTTTAACAGTCAATACAAAACGTATTAAACATAGCATTTATGCGAGTATTCCAAAACTCGATGATGTCTTGTCGATGACTGAAAATAAACAGGATAAGAAATTCGGAAAACCTTTCTGACAATCCACAAATTGTAAGAGAGAAGAAGGAGGTGATGATGAACTTAAAGTGGGAGAGGGAGGAAACATTAGTGACCAAATGAGTGCTTCATCTGTAGTCAGTCAGGTCAAGTAGTCCTTTAATGCTTTGATAACCAGATAGAGGTAACATTTTACATGTACTCCCCCAATACGTAGGAGGATGTTTGTGTGAGTATCTCCCATCGCGGCTGTTGGCCAGTGTATGTGAGTGCATGTTTGAAGTGGTCGACATTTCAATCATTAGGAATGATAAAACAAGACTGAAACTAGCTATAAGTAGTAGTGGTGGTTACATTGTGGCATAAACACAAATAAGTTAATTTTTTATTTCATTTTTTTTAATGTATCAGGGCATTTCCAAATTTCAGTCAAATATTTTATATGAAACTACTGAATGTTATAATAAAAGACAAAAAATAATGTGTCAACTTGCTTCAAAGAGCATTGTGGCCTTACATGTAAATTTTTGTCCATGTAGAATGAGTTGTTTGTTTTTGTACCAAGTGAGAACATTTATAAATTGAGAGCTTACATTAATTTCTAGATATGATTTACACCAGGGGTGTCAAACTAATTCTTTTCGCGGGCCGCATTGTAGTCAAAGCTTCTTTCAGAGGGCCATTATGACTGTCAACCCAAATAAATGTATGAGCACCTCATATTATATACAGTAAAAGCTACAAAACAAACTGACAACTGAGTCAGATGAGTAACAACTGGTCAAATATTAAAAAAAAAGATATTAAAAGTGAAGATAATGTGCAATTCTAGTAATGACACACGAATTTGCAATTCTAGTAATGACACACGAATTTGATGTACAATTTGTCTTCGCAGGCCATATAAAATTATGTGGCGGGCCATATCTGGCCCCCGGGCCTTGAGTTTGACACTTGTGATCTATATGGACTGAACATAACACCGTGACCACTTTCACAAGATGTCTGATACCAAAACCTCAGTTAGATCTTTGTGTGAGGGCTCGAAGGTGCTGCATCATTGCAGTACTGGGAATACTTCCTGCTTGGGCGGGGCAAGTCAAGAGGCAGTACAAAAAAATGTGATTGGTTGAGGACATGTATACAAAGGGCTGACCTGCTGTTCACCCAGCGCATTCCGCATACCGCAATCCACCTGTGCTTCCAACTGTGTAAGTGTGCATGTTTTTTCATGTGCATGAGAGTGTGTGTGTGCGTCAACACATTCTTGTACATCAGCTGCTTAGTAAGGTGCTCCTACTCTTCTGAAATTCAAAACTGGAATACTCCAACTCATCTCTCAGCACTGTTTTGAAACACACGCACACATATAAGTTACACTGGCTGGAAACCAAACTTGTCACCAGAGGCTGTTACACCACATGATTTACAGAGTGACAGAGGACCACAAGAAAAAAAAAAAAAAGAAACTGACAGGTACAGAGAGCAGACTTTTCAGTAGAATTGTTACTTCACACTTACGCAAAGGGAAAGCCGACACCAAAAGAAACCGTTTGCAGTAGAAGCACGAGATCGGCAGGCGAAGACAAACATGAAGCGTGGGGGAAGGCAGCACACAATAGACAGACTGAGGTTTCAGATAGGAACATGAAAGCGCAGCAAACAAAAGGTGAGAAAGAGGAGTATAGGAAAGCAGCAGGGCGGAAGAGGCTGAGGAGAACTTGCTGAAAGTAAGAGAGCATCTAGAGAACAGGGAAGTGTGAGGGAATACCTGAAAAACAACACCTCTAGTCTGGCAGGCTTTGTTGGTAGTTGCTGTGCTGCTACTGTTTCCTCCTCCAGCTGACATCCCAATTTGTCACCGCAGACAGAAACAATTGAATTAATGTGAATTAATGTAATGCTTATACGGGGTCCGTTTATAATGTTTAAAAAAAGCTAATCTCCTGTAATCTGGTGTAAATTACTTCCCCCCCCTCTGACATTTTATGTAACTGGTTTCCAGGCCACTGAATAAATTTATTAAAAAGCAGATCTGAGTGAAATGCTTTATGGGAACATTTGGGCCTTGTGTGAGGCCAACAACTTGTCAGCCTACACTGGACTAACTGCAGCTTCAGGCAGAAGTGGATAAGCAGAAAGCACTCAAATTCCAAGTCTGAAGAGTGAGCAAGGCACGCCAATATTTCCTGCACTAAACAGACATATTTGCATACAGGCAGGGCTCTCTGCCTTCAAGTACAAATGAAGAGCATTGCTAGGAATTACTTTCTTCTTTTCAGTCATTTGCCTTGATAGATCTTTTCTCATTTTGTACCGTATGAAAATCATACAGAAATGATTTACAGAGACTGTAAAGAATTTATAAGAGTTTTTGCTTGAATTCAACGGACATGTGTTGCTCATTCTGGTGTGTGCACCTTGGCCGTTAGGGGGCAGTATAATACGTACATCCGGCCATTTTATAAATAGAGTATATTTCATCATGAAACAAAAGACCATTGCAATTTAAGCACAATATTAATCCTGTTTTTGGCATAGTCGAAAAAATACATACCTCTGGGTATTAAATAAAGATGGACTAAACAAACAGGGAGAATAAATGAACAGCTTGAAGCCAAGCACACTTCTCTCGCTCTCTCTCTGTCTGTACTTTCACTGCCAAATCTACTGATATCACTCATGAGTTGTAGCTAACATTCTGCAACATTTTGCTGATACTAAAACAAAGGTTTGACTGGCAGTGTCCAAGTGATTGATTGCGATTACAGAGGTGTAAAACTGCAACTTTAGTTTGAATTGGAATTCATCACATAAGTGTGTGGAAGCGGGTGCATTTTATACAGAAGCAATAGTTGTCATTATTAAACAAATGGCACTGGGATTATATCATAATTTCCACAGCAAAAGATGTTTTTTCAGTTGTTATGTAAGCAGCAGCATGAAAAACATAAACATTGCCTCAGGAACATTTTGACATTCCGCAAAATTGAATGTGGACAAAATCAAGATCCTTCCTCCCTTAGGAGGATTAAGTGGAACTCCTTTGGAGGCTACCACAAAAAACTCTCGTGTCATTCAAAACAGCACTTTTGGGAGAAACTTCAACCCTGCCAACATGCCGGAAAACCTCTTCCTTGCATATACTGTGTGTTCAGCCAGCCAGACCAGAACATTCAGTCCTCAGTCCCGTCACATTGCAAAGACATCCTGTTGCTTCTCACTCAGATCTTGTTGCATGTCAATAGAGCTGCAAACACAGCATCACAGTTGGCTTTCAATCGGTTTGATCTTAGAACCAGCATGGAAAGTGACTGTGCCAGTGGATTATAGTTATGTTTTTTATTCTTTGTCATACCAACAATTAATTTGGTTCAAGGCTTGGCCCACTTTGCATTTAGACAAATATATCCAAACAAGTCTTTTTCTGACTACCCTGTGTATTTGTTTCCCAAGCCAGTTTGAGTGTGTGTGTCTACTCTGAGCATTGTGTGTGAGGGTCCTTCAACGAGGTGAGGGCTCATTGGCTTTTTAGAGCCCTTCATGTCAGACTGACATTCTCTCTTCTACTGCGTTTCCCCCCGCCATCCCTTATACTATTTTGCTCCCTATGGTTCCTAATCTCACCATGTCTCTGCAATTATCTCCCTCTTCCCTTTCAAACATCACCATAACATTTTTTTTTTTTTTTAACTCTCTTGTTTCTTTCATTGTGGCTTGTTCACCTTCCCTCCAGGGATAGAGAGCAAACAAGGCCCTCCTCACAGCAGCAATGATAATTGCTTTCTGGTCACTGTGACATGACAGGGTTCTTGAGGGTAAAGCAACACACACACACAAACACACACTGACTGACACACACATACACACGCATACTAGCAGGACAAAACATCCTTAGAAATACTCATTAATCCCCACAGAAACAGACAACTCCTAACATAATTCAGTGTGTAATGCTTTAAGGCGCTGCATTAACAGCAAACCAGCCAATCTGGTTTACTCCTTAATACGTCGATGATGTGTCAAACCATGTACAAGAACAGTGAATTTAAAAAGTCTAAAAAAACAACAACAATGTTTACATATACGTACATATACTGTATGAATATGACTCAGAAACACCACCAGCTTCTCTCGGCCCAACGTTATACAAATCAGTCCTTATAATTTGATTGCACTACTTTTATCTTTACAGTCACTTTCCATTACCCAGCATATTGTCATCACAAATAGCATTTGGGCATCAGTTAGCGCCTGAACTGCAGACTCATCAGGGAAGTCCCAGCAGAAACAAATTTCAGACACCTGGAGAAGGACCACTGATGGTCAGAAATAATATTGCTTGCTTCTTTCATAAGTTTTTATTGCGGGTTATCAAGCCACCCAGATGGACAACAAAATATGAGCAGAAACCGACAGAGAGTGAGGGTGGAAGTCAAAGTATATGATATGCTCCCTTAAGTTTTCTGGCAACATGTTTTGAGATGCTGTTGCCGCTATTACCACACAAACATAGACACCACAGTCGTTTAAGGTTATGCCAAAGTGTTGGCAGATGGCTACAGTTCAAGGATAGGTCACGCAGAGATAGACACAAGCATGGATTCATACACCCTTAGTCACGCTACAGCCATGGGCTTTCAACATCATCCATCTGTCCTCGCTCCAAAAATAAGCCAAAAAATGACAGTATTAACACTCAGTTCATCACTTTTAATTTGAGATGTGCTAGTCGTCTGCTGATTATTTTACAAAATTAAATTACCGTAATATTCGGACTATAAGTCGCAGTTTTTTTTATAGTTTGGGTGGGGGGGCGACTTATAATGAGGAGCGACTTATATGTGAATTTTTTTCAAAAATATTCCCCCCCCCCAAAAAAAAAGTGAAACCACGATAAACAAACCGCGATGTAGCAAGAGATTACTGTAATTTGAATTTCAAGTGACGTCAGCAGCGCGGCACGGCGTGGCGCGGCGGTTGTTTACAAAAAGGACAAAGATTGATCACGGGATGACGAAGATGACGAAGGGCCCCACGTACTACCGGCATCATTAGCGGCTTTGTTTCTAAGTGACACGGAGGAGTTTGAAGGATTTAAGGATTTGGAGTGACATAGAAGGTTTGAGAAACTATTATGGCTTTTACGCACGCCCGGCCCTTCTCTATGGAGCTGTCTTTCACCTTCGTGGATAGAAGTTGGGGGCCGGCGCTCGGCCGGGTGGCTGCCCGGGGACGGTGGATGGGGCTCGGACATGGCTTTTACGCACGCCCGGTCCTATTCTATGGATCTCCCTTCCGCCTCCGTGGCTGGAAGTCCACGCCGCCACACACCTGGAAGTTTTTTTTGTTAAATAAAGAGCCGTTTACCAAACCCACGTCTTTCCTTGTACTTTGTTAACGCTACAATATAGTTATATACTAGATCTGTGGAATAACGACGAGGCTGACGTCAGGGCGCAGGCGCGGTGTTGTTGACAAAGGACGAGGAATTTGATCGATGGATTTAATGATTTAGAGTGCACAGATGGTTTGATACTATTATTGCTTATATAATAGTTATTTGATATATAATTTATATATCGTTATATGGGCCTGTGGAATATTTTGAAGTGCAAGCGCCGTCAGCGGTGCGCACCCATTGTTGACAAAGGACGATCGATGGATTTAATGAATTGGAGTGACACAGATGGTTTTATAAACGTGTTATTTATGTAATAGTTTTTTTTTTAATAACTCTGAATGTTATGTCAGGTCCATTCTCAGCTCTTCGTTTGTGTTTATGTCACGTTAGCATACGTTTAGCCTGTTGTTGCTCGTTCATGTCTGTTCATGGTGTTGGATTTTGTCGAATAAATTTCCCCCCAAAATGCGACTTGTACTCCGGAGCGACTTATATATGTTTTTATTCACGTTATTGTGCATTTTATGGCTAATGCGACCTATATTCCGGAGCGACTTTTAGTCCGAAAATTACGGTATGTTTGCATTACTTTGTAGTAAATTCCGCACCCTATGAGGTGTCTCAGCCCATTATCGTCTGATGTCACATCACAAAGCTGATGGTTGTAATAAACACCCATATTGAACCCATACGTGTGACTGACAAGAGTGTGGATTATCATCAGGCCATTCAAGCCAATGGTTAACACTCGTGAAAAACAGCTACTGCATAATTATTTTTTTCGATTATAAAAACAAATACTTAGCAACATGAATTGATCGTGGGGGAAAAATCTCCACACTGCTCTAAATTACTGCTTAGAATTAGCACAAATTCAGCATAAACAAAAGGAAACCCAGCCATAACACATATAAATGAAACCAAAATGAGAGAAACATGAAGTAGGTGGCAATTATGCAGTCTTATGAGCTTCCATTCTTCACAATGAACTTGCTACAGCAAAAGAGTCTTTGGAAATTCTTATCCATTCTCAGAAAGAACATTTATGAGATTCTAGATGTTGGATGACAGGGCTTGGCCCACAGACTCTGTTCTAGTTGATCCCAAATGTGTTTGATGGGTATGAGGTCAAGTCTGTGTGTGTTCTAGTCAAGTTCTTCCACACCAAACTCACCCAACAATGCCTTTACGGACCATAATTATGCTGACTGTGTGGGAAGCTACAGCAGGAATGTTTAATTACATAATAGGATATGCCACAGAAAACATAATCTTACCCTAGCAAACTTTTCTTTCTATCTGCCAAACCCACTCACACATGCAAACACACACACTTGGCAGCTGTTTAGAACATGCAGCAGAGAAAAAACACACCCATGAGGTCAGCTAGAGGATAGCTCCACTTTGAGCTGTCAGCAACAAAAAGACAGTGTGCATTTATGTTGTTCATGCCAAGTTCTTTTTTTTTCTTTTTTAATTAAGTAAAAAGTTCAAAGACACATTTGTTATGTATTATACATGGTAGACCACAATTCCTGACTCACCTGCTGTTAGAGTCATTATTTTTTTACATTTTATCTTAATATGTTAACGACATTTTTAATTTAAGGTCATTTAGTTAGTATCTCTGGCCAAGTGGTTAAGATCATTGCCTGCCACTGTGGATTCCCCCGTTCAAGTTGCCGACTGGAAGAAGAATGTGGGCATAACAATAAATAAATAAACAGGGCTGGAGAGGTTGTAGCAACTTATTATTATTATTATTATTATTATTATTATTATTATTATTATTATTATTATTATAACAACATCCCCCGAGTCCACGGCTGTCAATCAATCAATTACGACACCAACAGGGGACAATCCCCCTGGATTATTGTGGAAATCGTTTCATTTGACAAATTATGATCATTACCATCTTAAAACTATTTTAATTGAACCTCCGTCATCCATCACTGATGAAGATGGCGGGATCTCACACAGAAGAAAAACTGGCATGTTTCTTCAGCCACTAACATAACATTACACCAAGAGAAAAAGCCATTTCCGACACTTAAAATTGACCATTAGTACAGATCTGTGAAAAAATATAAAAGAAATACCAAACTGCGACATAGGAGGTTTCAGCCCGACACAAGCAAATAAAACAATTTAAAGACATTGAATGTCTCAAAAATGTCTCCTGGTTGCATGTGAACTGAAGCCAGCAATGCAATGTAATATTAAGCATATTCTTCAAATAAACTTAAACTTTCTCACATTATTATTATTCGTGACTAGACTGACAAAATACTGCCTGTGAAAAAGGAAAGATCGCACATACTTTAGACACACAGACACACCCATGCACACACACGTGCACGCATGCATTCACATTCATAAGTCAAGGTTGCGAAAGCTAGTACTGGAAGAGAACATTCAGTTATTTCGAGGTCCCATTTGAAGGAACACACAGCTAAGAGCATACTGCACAGTCTCGATCATTCACATGCACTCCCACGCGCACACGCAGGCATTAATGTGTTGAAGCGCCCACACAAGTCACATAAGTGTACACACTTGCTCAAATACCCAGAGGGCTCTATCGTGGTGAATATTCGGAACATGGCTGAGTCTCACGTGCCAGGTGAGGCAACCGTTTTGGAGACCTCAGCAAGGTTGAGTGGTTCTTTCTTATTCAGGGCTTGTGGTTTAAGGTGATGAAAAATGAAGGCCGCTTCAGATCAGACCAAAGTGGGCATGAGTTTGTGTGAGTGCGTGTGGAGTGAAGGAGAACACGGGCACATCTCATCACGAGAGCCAGTCTTATGATGTCAGACGACATAAATCATGAGGCTTGACAGCACCAAATGGAGGAGCAAATTTGGGCCCGAACCCAGACAGAGGAAAAAAATTGACGTGCTTGCAAAATTGATGGTTTATAACTATTTAGCAGCTTTGAAGGCCAACAACTTGATCCCCGTCTCGCAAATTACCTCCACCTTTGTCGACGTTTTCTTTCCTGTCTTTATCATTGGTCGGTATCTGGATATCAATGTGAAGTCATCTTTTAAATGTTCTCCCCTTTAATTTGGAGAAGATTATCATGAAGGTATATTCTGTCACCAAATGTTCCAGCTCCACACGTTGGAGAGGCGAGTGCATCACGCGAGGGTGCAGTAAGGGGTGAGAATAGCTTGAGCACTTGTGCGTGTTTCTAGTAATCCCGTGTTTGTGTGCGTGTGTGAAGCCGTGTGAATTAGAGGCTATGTTGGAGTCTGTGCGCGTGTTTACAACAAAATAAGTATGCGTGCAACAAAGGCTTAACTGATGCCGTGTCCCTATGTGAGTGAATATGTGGAAAAAAGATCGAGGCTGAGCAAGTTATACTCTGCGTGAGCATCGCAGCCTGTCTGTTTGTATGGTTGCCACTTTCTGACCAAGTCTGCCCTGTGATTGTGCGTGTGTGTGTGGCTGTGAGTTTAAAACGTGTGTATTTGTGCGTGCATGCCTTTGCTTTTCAAGTGATGGCAGCCTAGACTCCCACTGTTCACCCATCTGTCCCCACCAGTCCAAACGCAAGATCAGAAAGAACACTGCCTCGAGAAGTGTGTGTGTGTGTGTGTGTGTGTGTGTGTGTGTGTGTGTGTGTGTGTGTGTGTGTGTGTGTGTGTGTGTGTGTGTGTGTGTGTGTGTGTGCGGGTGTCTATTTGCATGAATGCATGTGCGTGTATTTGTCTGAAAATCTGTGTGTGCTTTGTGAGTTTGAACTCCTGTTCCCAGGGCAGTGGCAGTCTGTGGAATAACTAGGTAGCACAGTGCCAGTGAGTGCGTGCTGGATTAGAGTACCCCCTACCAGCAGCCCAAATCAACTGCCTCATCGGGACATGTCAAGCGCAAACACACTCACACACACTTAGACAAGAAATGTCATGTGCACGCACAAAGTCATGCTTACACAACAACAACGCCAGCATGACAAGTCTTACAATTAATGCAGCCAGCCGAGTGAAATTTTAGTTTTTCTTGAGAGAGAGCAGGAAGTTTTGCGTGTGTGTATGTTTTAAGTTTTGCGCTGAATGTAAAAATCTACAAAGAATAAATCCTTTTGGAAGGCTTATCTTCAGCACAAAGCCGAAATTTGTGTCATGACATCTGGTTATTATAATTTTACATCTGCGCTAAATTACACTAACCCTAAACGTCATTGTAATTTGGTCAACCCTGAAATCTTGGCGCACCCATCTGCTCCTTTTCCGATTAGGCAAATACATCAACAGCTAAATGAAAAGTTTAAAGCCATTAACATTAATTGCATTTGACTAAGAATTTTCTTAGAGTGTAATTTATCATAAAAAAATCAATTTGCTACAAGCCATTGTTGAGCAGCAAATCATTTCCTCATCATTTGTGTCAGTTTCTGAAAGTACCTTTGTTTAGGGAAGTATTTTATATGAATTTATTGTTTTACAATAATGGAAGCTATAAATCAAAACACTCGGAAGGCCATACAATTGTGAATTAGAAAAAAAATGTTCAAACCGCTGCAATGCAAAACAGCGATACTCAACAAAATGAAAACGGAGCCACATTATGGAATAACAAATCTTGAGCACTCAGCTTTTGTTTGTTTTTAGGTCAGAGTAAATTGAGGGCCAGGTATAGCGCATGGTTGAGGATTGGCCAAACGGTGAGAATGTTTCCAATAAATCTCTCGGGTATTGCTTTAGTGATGATAAAGTGTGTTTGTGTGTGTCTGTTGGCATTTTCTAGCGCCATTAAAAAGAGAGATAAAAACGTCCCCACTTCCACATATCAAAGTGTCCCCTTCTACACCAGTGCAGATGTGCATGTGCGGGAGATTTAAGACTGTTTTGATCAGCAGCATACCAACTACTTGCCACACCTCACCCACACACAGGCAAATTAACACCCAAGCTTACCCACATTACAATATATCTCCTGTAAAAAGCTCAAACAGGTCAAATATTTTCACGAGAGCTGAAATGTAGGTCGGATGTTTTAATTGCCAGTTATTTTATAACCTGGTTGTCCTACAGAAGGTCAACTTGGATTAAAATCCAAAGACGTGACCAGTCTGTGTTTCATTTGTATGGATCCGTTGCTATGTTCCAATGTGATATTGTCAATTGCCTGTATGTCAACAGTACACACAGATTACACTGTTGTGTTTATCTTGTTGTCATGCTCCCCACGGCAACGTTGAGCAACCATTACCGAGGAGGCGGCAAGAGCCCCACAAATGACACCGTCCAATAAAAAAGCTCAGGCCGCTGTTATGCTTGCTATTGAGGGACGCTGACGGCCTGCATGGAAAATAAAGGCCATTCAACCATATTGATTCACTTGGTTTCCCTGTGTCAATGTTGGTTTAAAGCCCAAAATCCAAGACACACACTCCCGGCATGTGTATTTGATACCTAATACCTAACATGCTCTCAAACAAAGGCGGAGACTGCACTGACAGTTGTGCGCTGTTTCTGCAGTTGCTCGTGGAAACCAGAAAATGAAATCAAACTGTGTTCGTAATTTGCTGTCCTTAGCGGTTACATAGAAATACTTTTCTATTTGTCATCCATCACTTGTCATTGTCTGTCTCTCACACCTGCAAACATCTCATCAATCCACCCCAAGGTGTGTGCTTGTGTTTGCTCATGCATATGTGTGTGTGCGCATGTGTGTTTGTACATGCTCTCACACATTTTTATGATTCATCCTTCATAACTGCCAAGTTCGATGTTTGTTGTGTGCGATAGTGATTAATCTATCCGAGGCAGGTGTGCGTGTGTGCAGAGCATGCGGAATACACACACCCTTCCCAAACACACGCAGACAATCGCAGTCAAATAATGCAAACTGAAACACACTCTGACAAACAGTTTGGATAAAGACGAAAACCAACCGTCAAAAGGGAAACTGGAAGGGTGAATTACTGCCTCAGCATAAAAACTATGCACATAAACTAAGTATGTTCCAACTTGTCTGTCTCCTGTTAGATAAGTTCTGTCTATCTGTCCGTTTCCTATTGATGAGTTAATGTAGAAATGGTGAAAATACCCACTAATTACTTTTTTTTTTAAATGTACAAGTCGAACCTCTCATTCAGAACTAAAAACAACATTAAAAATAAAAGCACATATTCTGTCCCATACATTGACATGCAGGGCAGAAGGAAAACGGCAAAGTGGCAATAATGCTGACCCTGCAGTTTTATTGCAGACTTACGGGATACACCTACATAAAGGGATAAAAAAAACAATACCAAAGTAAAAAAAAAAAAAAAAAAAAAAAACTCCAGTCCACAGTGCCTTCATGCATCATGTCACGTGACACCTACAACCGTGAAAGGACTTAGAACGGAGAAATCAGATACAGGGGCCCAAGTCCTAACTGCTAAGGACAACATGCTTTTGTTTACAATAATAATAAACCAAGAACTAAATGCAGACTAGAACGATAATCGCAATGATAATGCTCAGTCTTGATTTAATTGACTGTCAGAGAGGTATTCATTTAGTAATATAAAGAGATGCCATTTTTAGCTCATGTTGACAGCTCAAGTATTGTTACAAAAGACATCAAATTAAACATGCTCCAAATAAAACTGCCATGGAGGTGCACAGCTATAGTCAACGGGTTTCCTTGGTAGCGTGCAATGACATCACTTCTCAAAATGAAATCTCAAAAGGGGAAATAATCTCCCATCTCCCATAACAAGAGTCATGCTTCTGCTGTGCAGGCAGCTATTTGGAGCATCCTCATTAGCGCCCAAATGCACGCTGACACCTTCCCTTCCCTTGCTTGCTAGTCACTTTGTTCATTGTCTATTTCTACCAACATGACTGACGGCGCTCAGCAGCAAACAGGTGGAGGTGTGGGTGTCAGAGGGAACATCAATTCATGGCATTTTCATATGACATATCCACCACACCAATAAATTGGCTCTCACGCGTGCCCAGCACAGAGCACATCGTCACCCTCTGTTCCTGCTGTTAGCCTCCAGGAGATGCTACTATTAATCGTTGTCACCCAACACTTATAGGGGCAGCATGATTTCACTTGGCATGGGCATTGCAGAGTAACTCACAATATGATATGATGATATTTTAACAACTGTAACATCTCACCCTATCTCTAAGGGAGAGCCTGTATCCCAGGACTGTGAGTGCTCCAATGTTTTATATTAGCGGCTTTTAACAAAACATTTAGAGAACAACTACTAGTGTCAGCCCATGCTGCTCTTCTACACATCACTGTGGCATGCATCATTATCTCTGCATGAACTTTAACATGTTGACCTGTGCTTGGCCCCATGGCCCCAAAGCACAAGTGCACACACCATGTGTTTGTTTGTGCGTTTGCATGTGCTCTGAGCTCAATGAAGAGTCAGCGAGTGTACAAGAGAAGTAATCAGCTTACATTACAGCACATTGTGGATTGGCTCAGCCAGACTACCATACACACGAAAGCAGCCTAAACATATACAATAGACAGTCACATACTGTAAGCTTTCCAACTACAGACCATATGAACAATGAAGGCAAAGGAATCCAACATGAATACGTACATTTCAAAATCCTTCTAACAAAGTGTGAGGTGAATTTCCCTTGCAGAATTATAATGAAGGCAAAACAATTTGTGGGGGAAAAAAAAAAAAAGCCTTCTCCAGATGCTCAACAGAAGGCCACGGTACAATAGTCCAATATTGCATTCAAAGCCATTCTGCTGTGTGCATTTTAGGTCATTATATTGTTGGAGACATGACCTGCGGCTGAGACAAAACTTTCTAACAGAGTACAGCACATTTTGCCCCAAAATGCCTTGATAGTTTTGATATTTCATTGTACAAATTCAAAATACCCAGTGTCAAAGTCATCAAAGCAGTCTCCAAAAAGATTTTAGCCTCCTCCTTCATATTTGTTCTGTAACACAAATTAACATTTCTTGCAATTTCCATTCTCTGCAGTTTCAGGTTCTTTCATTGACCACTGTGGGCTTTCTTTCTTTCTTTCTTTCTTTCTTTCTTTCTTTCTTTCTTTCTTTCTTTCTTTCTTTCTTTCTTTCTTTCTTTCTTTCTGTACATGGGTAAAAACTAACAAGATTTACAATCAAAGTGATCCTATGATTTTTTCATAGTTCTAAATTTCTTGATATAATCAAGTATTGCATCACATTATGTGATGATTTAAAGATCAATAAACGCAAAGCAGAGAAAGCTCACTGGCAAGTGATTTCTTTCTAATTCAAGGTTAAGGGAATAAAGTTTTGAAAACAGAAAAAGAACATTGGAAGCATACTGCATAGAAATGCATACATACTATGCTGCTTGCATGGAGAAAAGAGCAAAAGTTTTTATCTTGAAGATGTTTAATTGTGTGTCATCACATGCATCTGATAAGTTTGAGGAGGTGTTTGCATGTTTTCCTGACAACAGCATGACTTACATAATTGGCCACAAAAAAGCCTGGTACTGGAGATTATTTCGTACCAGGAATGGAAAATAAAGACAAACACATAAACCTCACCTGTCTTCCTGCTATCTGAGGCATTTCTCAGCTTGTCATATAAAACTTTGTCATTTTTTTTTTTGCTTTCCCTGTGCAGCTCTTTGTGTTGCTTCCTCACATGCTCCATCTGCAAGTAAGCTCATTTCTAAGTTGTCGCTCTTGCACTTCACACATTTTCTGATGTGCCACTTCTAGTTCCCTCTTCATCCTATTATTATCTGTTAATACTCCTCGACAAGACTTTTCTCCTCTGCTTTAGTCTGTTTCTGGGCCTCGTTCCCACTCCAGTCTGCCCACTTCCATTGCCTTTTCTTTCTTGGCCATTTCTTCCATTTCTTTGAACTCATCCTCTAGTTTTGAAAATTGTGTTTTGAGCTGATGGAGCTCGTGGAAAATGAGGTAACTCACGTTAACTGCACACTGTCTCACTATGTGCCATCTGAGGAAAAAAATAAACTGTAGTTTGGAAATAGAAAACAGAAAGTACAAGTCCCAATCATAGCATACTTAATACTTCAACAAATATTTGAGAATTTAACATTGAGTCAATATTTTTCTTTAACGATTTATGTGAATTTTTAAAAAGATGGGGAGAGTCATTTTCTGAATGTTCTTGACTTCTCTTTGAATATGCGCTTCTCTAATTTTACACTCGATAAACACGGCCTTTTATTAAATTTGAAAGAGTAGATCCGTTTTTTTGTTTTTTTTTGCAAAGAAAGCAAGCCATCATTTCAAATATTTCTCTCTTCATCCCCTCTTCTTGCTTAGGTCTAAAAATTCATTGTTAAAAAAACAAGAGAGAAATGAATGACAGGACAATGAAGTGTACGGACAGGAGAAACACACAAGCATCTTTCGAAAGTCCTACTAACCTGACAAATGATTGACAGGAGATGCATTCATGTCGCCCAGTTTGTGTTAGCATCTTGTCTCTTCATATCAGGTCAAGTGGCAAAGCGCATCTGCCTCGCATATTTGAGACAGTAGCGGACTGCCTTGTGTGACAATGACGGATCAATAGATAGTAGAAGACAGTTCTGAACACTTGATGCAGCAAATCTATTTGACTGAAAATAGACTATCTACAGAGATTTTTGCTTCCTCTTGCTATCTTTTTGCATTATGATTTTTAGACATAAAAACACTGGTTGGTTTTGTTTATTTGAAAGATTTACTGCCCCGCTGATACAGTGGAATCTCTAATGACAAACAGACAATGGATTGAAAATTTAGATCTTAACCAATTGCTGGAAAGTAAAATATGCAAGACAGCACACAAAACTTCAATATAACTCACAAAGCTTTAAATGAGTATCAAATAATAAATATCATATGTTTTCATTTGACTTTGTCTTTTTTGCATCGCTTCACCTCATCAAAAGGGATTGAGAAAAACACAAAACTATAAACCAGAAGTTAAGTTAAAAAACTCATTCAAAGAGTCAATCTAAAATAATTGTTTAGAGGCATTCTTGGTTAATTAATAACAAAATAAATTCAACAATGATTCATTTCTTTTTGTATGGCTGTTCAGAATGTTAAAGAAGCACTATGGAGGTGGGGTTTCTTTACAAATATTATGGACAGTCAAAGATTATTGATTGAACTTTCATTTGAATGGTGGTTTGTATAGATGTACCCTGTGAACAGTAAAGGGTAGACCCTGCCTCTTGATTCAGCTGGGATAGGCTCCAGATCACCAGTGACGCTATGAAGGACAAACAATAGAAAATTGATGGATGGATGAACGGATGGACGAATGGATGAAAGCTTTTATGATGGACTGCTAGTCCCAAGAGCAAGCATTTGAAGAAAGAGTGTTTGTGGTAATCCAATTTGCCACTAGGTATAACAATTTGTTGCCAGTAAACGCTGTGGAATAGAAAGTATTTGTATGGGTTGAGTGAAAGTGTGTAATGGGTCGAGAGAATGAGCAACAGCAAAAGAGAGTGAGTGCGTGCGAGTGCGAGCAAAATTTAAGAGTCGTCGGGGGGGTTAGTGTTTATTGTGCAGATGTCCTCACAGTTCCTGCAGGCATAGATACAGCAAAAAATGTGCGTCTATTTGTGTTAATGTTTAAACAGTGTTTATAAGTGGTGAATGAAGCCCTCCGAAAATGCTTATGCACGTAAATCCGTGTGGTGGGATGATGCTTCATGCGAGTGATGTCGTTATGAAGGGGCCAACATTCAAGTGACCTGAGGGCTTAATCATGCCCAAGATATGCCACAGACACAAACACACTCATATACTGGCAGTGCACCAGAAGGACACAAACAAGAGACACATGCAAACTTAAGACAACTTTTCATCACATAAACATCTGCGGATAAATGAGGAGAGCTGCACAGTCACTCGCATGCGACACAAAGGCACTCGTGCACCAACCCTGAGGACAAAATGTCTGTGCCACCAGGAGGTTGTGTGCTCCCGTGACTGAATTTGGCCCCACAAGGAGACCCCCTGCCCTGCGCACTGACACAGTCACTTAGCACTTAAACCACTAATCTAACCATTCCACACGATAGCGAGCGCATGCTCACACACTTCCATAAACACCTGCAAGAGACATCAATGAGGTAATCAAGGATGTGAAAGAAGACAAAATTAGTACTCAGGAGGAATGAGGAAAAAGGTTTTGTTCAGTGACACATGCAGCAGCCAATTGATGCATGACACCTGCACACTATTTCTCTTTGTCCTCTGCTGCATGTCACATCAATGGCCCCCCTTGTGCTCTCCTCTTATCTCTATCATTCTCTCTTTTTACAGACTCCATTAAACCGCTGGAGAGTTGCCATAAAGCACTCAAAAACTGAAGGTCAAAACACATACAGTATTGAAATCTGCATCACACCCCATGTCACCTATATTGATGGCCAACCTTTCATATTAGTTGACTGTGGTTAATCTAGTTCACACTGCCTGTTGACAGATGGCTAAAATTGTGTTTTTACAATTGATATTTCTGAATGTAGTCCATACCTTAATTTTAAAGATGAAAGAAAAAAAAAACAGTCCAAAGTACATGCTAAAGGTCCAGGTAACTAGGCAACAGACCAACAAACAAAACAGGGAGCATACCTGTGGACTGATTTAAAAGTAGACTAAGTAAGTTTAGCGCAGAGAAATAATTAGATCTACACAAAATGTCTTGCCCCTAATTTTACAATAAGTCTATTTTAGGTTTTACTGGTACGTCCATCCCTGTGGGATTGGAACACATTGTTCAAGCGTCCGAGCCGAAATGAACTTGGTTAACTTACACTCAAGAATCCCAAGTTTCACTATAAGTGGCAAATATGTAACCAAAGATCCAGACATTAATGAAATGATTGCTGGAGGTCTCACATTGTCACACATGTTGAAAGTTTTTACAAATTACTTCACAGTTACCATATTCTAAAATAGTTTAACTTTGATCTGCATTCACAGTTTTGCAAAAATGTATATTATAACAAAGAAAGCTTCTAACATTTCCTTAAGCACACCTTCAAAGGCACTTTTGTTCTTGTTCAACATCCTTGCTAATACAATTTTAAATTTTGACAAAGTGGCTCATCATTGAGTAAACATTCTACAAGTCAAAGCTTATAACAGCCTTAAGGTATATTGTAATTGTTAGATAGTATCTATGACATGTATGTACATGCTGAATGTGTGCGGATGTTTGTGCATGCGTGTGTGCACTGTACATGTGCGTGCTTAGGTGCTGGCACCCACTCCTGAATCCATGTTATCGCCACAATGCCTCCATGCTCCATCAATTAAACATGCTGATATTACCTCTCGCCTGATGTGAGACATTTAGGCAGGGTGTGTGGGGAGGAGGGGGCGCACATGGGGTGCAGGTGGGCGTGGGACACGGAATGGGTGCTTTCTGTCGCCGGTTGCTATATTGCCAGGATGAAACACATCATTAATTTACATGATGCCTTTTTAACTCCCTGACTGTCTGTGTGCGCCTGTCTGGAAAGTCTGCGCTTATTGTCTCATGTAGCGAATTTAAAGAACACGCGACAGAAAACCGAACAGCACTCTCCACACGTAATCATTCATCTCCCCATTGCATCCCTCTTTGTCCTCTTCTTCACTTCCTTTTGTCTTTTCCCTTATCGCCTCGTCTTCCTGCTTCCCTGTTGTTGTCCACCTCCGCCTCTTCGCCTACAGATGCCGTGATCCATCTGGTTCATCAAAACACCAGAAGTGGGTCACTGTCATGAGCACATATATGCTCAGACACCAGACACACACATGAATACACATTACCCCCCCCCCCCCCCCTTGCCCCAGCCAACTACAGTACACCCAAACATGCATTCCGTGACCAAACTGTCTGACCAAAAAGTGACCAAATATGCGTGCAAGCACTCGCACACAATCAAGCTCAGCGCACGCAAACAAAGTCAGTCTGACAAATTGAGTTTTGGTTTTCGTGGCCACATACAAATAACAGTTTCAATCCCAGCGTGTGAACATCAACAACTTAATTTTGCTTTCATTTGTCTTTATAGGATGCCACCACCACTTACGACAGCAAAGGGGAAAACGTGATCGTCTCCATCCGTCGCTTATCATTTGCAAGCACTCAACAAATGATAGTTTTTCACTTTCATGAACAGCATTATGATCTATTTCCTAGTTGTTTCCCTTTCTTTGTTTTTCAGAGTGCTTCTTTTGCTTGAATTCCCAGTGCTTATAACCACCTGGTGCGGTAAATAAACACCATTTGTGGTTATCTATTTATTGCACACACCAGATAAGTAAAAGATGAAGGCTTTTAATAAAGAAGAGAAGGCGTGCTGACAGCTACAGTGACTCACATAGCCAGTGAAGCAAAACTGAGTGTACAATGAAATGTGTTTGGAGATGTGATGGAAGCAAACAAGGCGCATTTTGTGCCTGGAGAATTACAGACATTAGGATTAAATTTAATCAATAATGACGGGTGGTGGATTTAGAGAATGTGGACAAAAACAAAAATCTGGGGGGGAAAAAAAGCCACAAATCATATCTGGATCCTTTGAAACTCTTTCAAACTGTGCTCCCGTGATTCAATTTATCAAATGATTTCTCTCTATCTGCTTAACTGCCACTTCATCCCTCTCCTCGCTGTCGGCAAAATCACAGACACGATAGATCACGCGACCGTTTAAGATGGGATTAAGTCGTTAAGGGATTTATCCTTGTTTTTTCCTAATTTTCTTAACTCATTTTCCTTTTCGATCCATGGCTGCTCTAAGTACTTATCAAGTTTGTGCTCTTTGTTGTCCAGCTGTGCACTTGTCTTTGCGTGTCAAAACTAGAGCATTTTTGTCACTTTGCGTGCGCGCCTGAGCACCACTTTAGGATTTTTTTTCTTTGTCCTTTTCGCCTTTCTGCGTGTAGCGGTGGGTGTGTACTTGGATGCCAGGGCGCATGTGCGGTCTTAGATGTGCATGTATGTGTGATCGAGATGGCACTTCGTGACAGCGGCTTTGTTGATTTTTGCAACGATAAAGACCCCCTGTGGTGCTCAATGTAGCGAGAGCCAACACTGAGATTCCACTCATCTGGATCCCACAGCACAATACACATCATATGACATGTGTGAGTGTCTCTTCTCTATTTGCAACAAGATGGTATGTATGTAAAGGGTAGGGTGCAGTAAGTTATAGTATTGATGAGTGAGTTAACTGACTGCCGCTTGCTGCAATGAGGAGGAAAGTGCAAACTTTGGTAAGTACAGAGAAAAGAGAAGGGTTCAAGAGAATCAGAGGTCAACAGTACACTGGTGCAACCTCGATGTGACGCTAATGGTGAATGTTAGGAGTATAGCTTGAACACAGTAAGCAAGCAAAAACAAAAAAAATATACTGGTAGCAAGTTCTAAAAAAATACGTTTTCCAAAATAAGTTCAGTCCCCACTCAAACTAATAACATTCAATGTTTTCAGAAACGAGATTTGATTCCGCTCCTCAAGTAAAGACTGACAACTGAACAATAGTTCAATAAAATAAACAATAAACTCTCCAATGGTTTGACTGCAGCTTTGCACCGCAGACTGTTTGTAGACAGGCGGGGTAAAGGCAGGACAGCAGGGCAGCCAGTTAAAAAAAAAAAAAAAAGAGGTAGAGAGCGAAGGGGAGAGTCTGTTACATTAATCAGAGTTAACAGACAGCACATGTGCTTCCGTTAGCCCCACTCGAGCACGCATCACAACACACGGATCGGCACGACATGGCATGGCACAGTCAGCCAAGAGAGGCCAGAGGAGGTAACACTGGCTCAACTGTGCGTGCCTGCTTGTCTCTGCACGTTCTCTTTCTCTGCCGCTGTCCAATTTGTGCAGGAGCCCATACGCTTCTTAAAAGTGATCCTGCTTTTGTGACCTTCATTTGCAGCCGCAGCCAGTTGGAATTAGACGTCATTATATCTGACTAGATGGCAACCGGCGAGGCATCGCAAACAACAGCCCTCATTTCACTTGAGCTCTTGAACGAGAAGAAAACAAATGCTCTCACGAGCAGTCTTTTTACTTTGTGGTGGATCTAATCTGCAAGAAAACTTTCAAGTTTATTGAAAGGTCTCTCTAGGATAGCATAGCGCTTGACACCATCAGTTTTTCTCAGAGGCCTTTCTGTGTGCTATGGAGCTGGAATGTTCTTTCTGTACTTGTTCTCATCACTTCAGCATTCTGAAATAGTTACACAGCCACACACACACACACGCACGCACGCACGCACGCACACACACACACACACACACACACACACACACACGCACACACACACAAATAATTCTAAAGTAAAACTAAATCAAAGGTACATCTTTGTGTGGACCTTTTTTGACAGAACAGATATATTTCAATATCTACCTACTTACCTACCTACCTACTGATCTAACCCTAACCCTAACCCTACCCTACCGAAAATGAATGGAAGATCTAGGAGACAAATATAGAACACCTGAGAGGCTGTATTTCTGTTCTCAACACTGACTCACTTTTACTGCAGCCAATTAATTGAAGCTTCCCAACGATATCTTTCAACTGCACTTCTCTTTGTACGTGGATGAAAAATCGTTAGATCCGTATAATTGGAGTCAGACACAACAAAAACAAGATTGTCAAAGCTGCTCGCATAATTTAGATTCGACTTTATTTTATTGGAAAACAAATTGTAGATTGTCAAATGTTGCATTGTTTTCAAACATTTAACGATAAGCCTGTTTTTGTTTTACTTTACATACTTCACATACAAATGACACATGTGGGAAAGCAACTGCCGTTGACCTTGAAATGACCTGTGCATTATAATGTAATATCGTCACTTTAGCAGGGCCCAGACAACACCCGTGCCAATATTGCACAGTAATCCCCACGCGGTCTTTCAGTCATTACTGCAGATTATCATTCACCTGATGAAACAACACCCCCCACCCATCTCCCCCAAATAATCTGTCTCTGCCCCTCATTTTAGAAAAGAGGCAGGAAACATGGAGGAGGAACTGTAGAAGGAGAAAGGAAGCAACTCCCATTAATACTGACTCGAGTAAAGAGAAAACACATCTGGCAGCCTCATCCAGTGGTCTGCTGAGGTTTTACTGAGGAGGAGGATCATAAAAAAGGGAGGAGTGTGTCTGGCTAGCAGCCATCCATTATTGAAGGAGGCGAGAAGTGAGGGAGTGAGAGCGAGAGTAAAATGAGTAGTGCTCAATGGGACATGTGGTCTCTCTTGGAAGACTTTGCCATGCTCCAATTCAAAATAAATTCATGGAGGGAGGAAGAAGGAGGTCAAAAGTGGTTTTGCCCCCACTGTTGGGTAGTCAGAAGTTTGGAAGAACAAATGACTCCTCCGAACAGATGCTCATCTTCCTTCCTTGTAATAAATAAGAATGGTGGATTTGTATATGTAAACAAAACACTCATCACTGGTCTCTTACAGAGAAATAACTGAGCAAACCGTTGTTGCAAAGACGGTCAATAACATAACTCTTGTCTACTCAATGGCATTCCAAAGAACACATTCTATTGCACATACTACACAAGGCTGCCCATATGAAATGTGTGTGTGTGTTTGTTTTCCACTTTTAGATAATAAATAAATAAATAAATAAATAAATAAATAAATAAATAAATAAATAAATAAATAAATAAATAAATAAATAAATAAATAAATAAATAAATAAAATTCAAGTAATTTATCCGATTCCAGATTTTGTAGACATTTATTTTGTTGAATTAATTTTGCTCTTCGGTTACGATTAATTGAGAATGACTTGTGATGTTTTAATTCCAAGGAGAGAATTCTACTATTTGTATTCTGGGGCAGTGGGAATGATTAAATAGTGACTGAAATGGCAATGAATGATTCAATGTATGAAAGAAGGAATAAAAACTAAAACTATTTCTGATAAAAGAAAGAAAACGCTCAAAATTTGGATATACTGTAGATTGAGAACAGCTAAGAAAGAATACAGGAGACGCTGAGTGAATACGTTATGAATTCACTGGTAAACAAAATGCAGCATGTCTTTACTAATGAATAAATTTAAAGGATGTGAATACATGCTGTGGCGTGCTTTAGCCTTTGAGCATGTGTAAAGAAAAGTTCATGTAAACGCAGGCAATTTAAAGGCATTGTCTCAATTGTCCTCTTGGATTTGTCATGCGCATGTTTGCTGTGATGTGAGCAAACAGGAGTAATAACTGTCTGAAAAAGGAAAGAGTACACAAAAGCGACTGCATGCCTGTCTATTTATGTGACACTGGGGAAAAGCGTCTCAGTGTGGAAAACCCTTCATTTTTGCACACAGCAGGATGCGCTTTATTCTCTTCCATTTTGCTCTCCACATGCTCACCAATCATCCTTAAAGTATACGTCTTGTCCCGTTACATTGTGTCAACTCGAACATGCACACACACACAGCAAACATTAAAAGAGGTAGGCGTAATGCCCCTCTTGTCCCTCCTCTGTTGGTTCTAGCCCGACTACCCTCTGACTGTATTTCCCTCTCAGCTGGAGGTGGACGTCTTGTTCCGTTACGCTACTGTGTGTGTTTCAGGTCCTCTGTGGCACTTGACAGGAGAATGAGGGTAGTATCAGCACCCGGCGCAGAACAAGAGGTGCTCAGGCGCTGTGCTGTGCTGTGCTGTGCTGCTGAAAACAACTAATCCCTCAGCTACGATTGCACTGGAACACTATGCTAACAAGCTGGGAGCATTCAAAGTTGAATATTAAGAGCAAACTCACCTTGCTTCGAATTTTGAAGGAGGCACTTTATACCATGAGAAGATCACTAGTAAAAATACAACTTGTATCGCTTGGTTGAAGTTTTGACGCAATACAATAAGAGAACACTGTGAATCATATCAACACTTTTGTATGTAAATCTGCTACATAGCCTGTACAAATATCCTTTATATACTGATCCCGTTTTTTTAATGCACTGCCGGAAGGATCAAAGGTTATAGCAATGATGATTTTTGGCCTTGTTGCTTACATGCAGAGATTTCTCCAGATCCTTTGAATCTTTTGATGACCTCATGGATTGCAGAAATCCCTAAATGCCATGCAGATTTCTGAAACTGTTGCACTATTTGTTCACACAGTTGTTGACCAAATGGTGAACCTCAACCCATGCTTGATTGTGAACAACCTTTTGGGTATACTCCATTTATACCCTTTTACATGATGCAGCCTATTAAAAGAACCAACTATATGTATAACCTATAATGGTCGTGCCAATAATTCGCTTTCATCGGTAGAATCAGAACCCTAAGACGAAGGGTGCCTGCAATACGGGAACAGATGTTTCAGTCTCGATCCTGACTTTGCTGAAACCAAAGCGTATTTTACATGGCACATTAGACGTTGGCGCTGACTTTGTCATGGATATAATCATCTGTTCCAGGCAATTGTCGCTTTAGTCTGTGTGAAAAGCTTTGGCGTGTTCCATCCATCTATCTTTTGTACCGCTTGTCCCCACGAGGGGCGCGGGATTGCTGAAGCCTATCCCAGCAATCATCGGGCAGTAGGCAGGGGACACCCTGAACTGGTTGCCAGCCAATCGTAGGGCACACAGAGACGAACAACCATCCGTACTCGCACTCACACCTAGGGACAATTTGGATTGCTCAATCGGCCTACCAAGCATGTTTTTTTTTTTGGGATGTGGGAGGAAACCGGAGTTCCCGAAGAAAACCCCCGCAAGAACAGGGAGAACATGTAAATTTCACACAGGGAGGGCCGGCAGTGGAATCGAACCTGCACCCTCCGAACTGTGAGGCAGACGTGCTAACCATTGCATTTTACCACACCAAATGACAGTTTTGCAAGATCAGGCTTAGTATGAGCTGTTCATACATCATAGAACACTGGATAAAGCATGGTGACCCAAAAGGGTCAATACTGGATTGATAGGAGAGACACAATAAATGCCAGGGTCACAGGTTAGTTGGTGCAAATACTTGCTGGTCAACACCAATCTATTGGTTTCCTTTTGGGCCAATTTTGGAAATATCATGGAAACCTGTGCTAAACATGATGGCGGAAGTGAATGGCAAACAGGGGATATACTGAACTGTGCTTTTTTTGTGTATGTCCATCTCAGCAGCCCACCATTAAACCTTGGTGCCAGTGATCTCCCAGCACACCAGGATTAACAGCACTTAAATGGGCCTGTTAGTACACCGCCTCGTCTTTGCCTCCCACACCAACTCGCGCATGTGGAGCTGCCCACAGCTTTACACTCGCATCGCACACTGGCTCTGTTGTTTTTGTTCTTCATCCATACCCCCACTGAAGTTGGAGGGAAAAAACAAAGTTGACTTAGGAGAGCTATAAATAATAGAGATGCACGATAATGTTTTTTTGGTCCACTGATATGATAACCGATACCCTCCTGCTTCTCCAAACTGATATCACTGACCAATATTTTTGTTTTAAAACTACACACTATAGATGTATAGATAATATATATAGTTTTGGGGATATTTCATATGCTCATTTACTTGGCACAGATGACATGAGCAAAGACAAAAATCAAACACTGCAGGTAGAATAATTTTAAAATCATGTCATGGTATCAAAAAAGTTATGAGTGAGGGTGATTTTTTTCCCCACACCATCTCCTGGGGTAGCTCTTGTTCTTCCTGTGTAAGAGCTATGTGACATAAACGGCAGGCAATAATTCATATTCTTAGCATATGGTGCATCATATGGGGACATGGAAATGCCACCTGACATTGACAAGGATATAAAGCAACACACCATCATTGCCCTTTAACGTCTGCCTACTCTATCTTAAAACAGATGGGTGCATAAACCTGACAGCATTGACTTATTGTCTTGTGTACCAGTGCAGCATAAGGAAGGAAATAAAGTGAAACAGATTCAATGAATAATTGTATGTGTTGGTTTTCATCGGTTGTGTTACTTCAGTTATGTTGTGTTCAAAGGTAGCCAGAAAGAATGTGTGCTGTTAAATGGATGTCACCTCTGTCTATCTATCTAGCAAAGTTTATTTGTTTGTTTGTATGAGTACAAAAAAGAAAAACCCTTCAAAGAAAAATATTGTTCCAAACCATGACTGCCTACCTCTTTTATCTAACGGGGCCGTGGGTGGATGGGAGAACAATGAGGGTATATCAAAAACATCCCTACCTTTGTCTCCTCCTGTGCCTCCATGCAGATCTCATTGTCTCCTGGAAACAAGCAGAGAAGTAGAAATAGCAACAATGTAAACCATTCAGTTGAAAACGAAAAGTGGCGTCTTTGTCAACAGATCAAACAAGAAAGCCAACTCTGAGGTAGCCAGGTAGGTATTCTCTATGTTTATATATATTTGGCCTTATCTTTATTGTGCTTCCTGGAGTAACTGATCAAAATAACATTTTATCAGTCTGTCAATCAAGCAAATGATCACAGTTCCATAGGAACCACCAGCCATCATTGTTAAGAGAAAACTCAGAAGAAGAGAATAAAAAGTACAGCACCGGTCAACTAGATTCAAAGTGACAAGACGCCAACACCACTATGTGAATAGTCACTATTATCAGACTGTTTTGTAGCTTTGTTGTGATTAACCTTTAACTTTTGTGTCATTGGGGGGCGGAAAGAAATCATAAAAATGAGACAAAAAGCTCATTGTACCTTTGTTAACTGTCATCAAGTATTAAGAAAGTATTAATATTACAACGGTATGAAAGAGTGTTACTTAAAACATTGCCTGGACTTTATTAAAGGTATTATGATGGTGACAGTTGAAGACTTTTTTTAGTTCTATTATTTCCTGTAGAAAATAATTGTTATGAAATCTAAACAAACGCGTTTGACCTTTGAAGCTGTACACTCACATCCTAGGATTGGAGTCTTTAGATGCCGTGTCCTCCGCCCTATTAGCTCAAAATATCAAGTAAACTTTTCAGGATTTAAGGTGGGTGTTAACTGATTAATAGCTCTTATCCTCGGAGGTTAATGTAAAGCTAAATCCCTTAGCGTGATGTGCACCATATTAAACCTATTTGATGGACACACTGTTCGATAGATTAATCAGTCAAGCTTATGGTATTAAGCCTATAGACTGTACATGATGGTGATTTCCTCTGACGAGCAGCCATACTGTAATGACTTTGCCAAATAGTGTTTACTCAGTTAATCGCCTGCATTGTATAGGTTGAAGATGTTATACTGCATCAGTCAGAAAATGTGGAAGCGAATGCAGGAGGATTGTGTGAGAAGAGCAGTAATACAAGCCTAACCCAGCTTCTGTTTGGTATGTGTCTGTGCACGCTTTCAGGGCATTTATCTATCAGCTCACCATTAGTGAAGGGAAAGCATCACGCCAAGCCAACACTTGACCCCACATTAAAGACCTCTGGCTAACTTGGGGCCAGCGGTCACTCCTATCAGATGGTCCTCCGTGCGCGGCTGCATGCCAGACATGAAATGCCCTCTCAGGCCATCAGAGGGAAATGGAGTGAGAGGACACGCAGGAGACAAGCACACAGAGATAATAAGACTAAGACATCTCGCAGACACGGCAAGGTTTTATTTGAATTAAAAAGTTTGTCATGTAAACACACGTGGCTTTTGCACTCACACACAAAGTCAGCCCAATCAAAAAGCAGGCTTCATGCTCACGCACACTAATAGCTCGAATGCCCCCCTACTGTCTCCGGGCTCTACATTTAAACAGTAGAACAGAGATCCTCAATCAGCGGCTCACACAGCACAGATAAATTAGTAACGCTCTGTGACAACGTTAAGCAGGCCTATCCCTTTAGATGGACGTAGATATAAAAAGCCTGATTTTGCATGACAACTATCCCCCCGTGACATTTTTGTCCGTTTTAGCCCTGATTGAACTATTAATCACTCTAATGTGAGAGATGGCAAGCTGTTTATGAATTCATCTATTCTGCATGGGCCGCATGCCCGAGTCGTGACAGGGTAGCACACAAAGGCGCACCATAGAGTGTGAGCGCAACAGAATAACCTGTGCGGAACAAACTGAATTTGGATGCAACAGCTTCAGGACACAAATTAGTTTGGGCAAAAAAAAAAAAAAAAAGTGTTGACACAAAGTGTAAATATCCTGTTTTGCCACTTCAATGTTGTTAGTCACCTGAATATTGTTAGTCACTTGATTGTTGTAGAGAGACTGAGATCAACGGGAGTCAAATTCCTTGTTTGGCATGCACAAACTTGACAAATAAAGCTGATTCTGATTTTGATGCCTCTTTTATGGAAATACCTTTTTTAAAAATTGGTCGTCAATGAAATTACTTCACGATGAACATGAATGAGAACATTCAGCACAAACATGCACACGCTGGGACCATCCATATGGAATTACTTGTCAAATCAATCATTTATGAATGAGCATGAGGGATTATCAAATTTCAAATATCCTACATCTTTCAGTAATAAATTATTGTACCCTATAGTACAATCAAAATGGATAGTTAGCATACAGATTTCAAAATACAGTCGTGTACATCTAAGTTTTATGATTTATCTTAATTATTTAAATAGTCATGGATAACTACATTAGAAGCAGCTCCAATCCCATTTGTTGAGATCTGCCGATTATGCTTGCATGTGCTGCTCACTACATGCACTGTT